>NW_015505687.1:617850-622109 GCF_001515645.1 Sinocyclocheilus grahami
GGGAGGGAGGGAATAGCAACAACCAAAGTAAAAAAAACAGCAAAGGGGGGGGGGGGGGGGGGGGGAAGATTGATAACAGAAAAGTTACACTACTTCTAAACTATGGTACGCCTCCCAAACTACAACTAGTAGCCCCGCAACTTTTGGTTAGCTACTCCCCAACACTTTTAGGGCCCTAAAAATGCATGTCTAATTATTTCAAATCATGAACCTTAAACAATTTAACATCAATTTATTAAAAGTTTTTTTTTTTTTTCACTTTACGTTTTCTTGTTACCAAATTCTCTGTTTTAGCACGTCAAATTATTTGAATGCATAAAAACAACTTAATTTTATTTAATTTAGTCTTACAATAGCCTTATGAAATGTTTTTTGTTCAAATGAAGGCATAAAACATTAATTTATCTTTTAATTAATGAAAATTAAACAAACTTTATTTTTTGTCAAACAAACATTTACTATTAAAATTGAAACACGGAAGAAATATTGTGTGATTATTCCTTAATTTTTATTTTATTTTTTTAGTAGTAGTAGTAGTAGTAGTAGTAGTAGTAGTAGTAGTACTACTAACATTCTACTGCTCAATAGAAATATATTTCTGGCACAAACCAAACTTTTATTTTGATGGGTTGCTGTGAACACCTTTCAATTTCTGTGTGAATATGATATTACCCTAGTTTTACTCTAATGAAACGGTAAAATGCTTATGAAGTACTCTCAGAGCAGTTCTGGAGATATTGTTAATGCATTTATGTCCTCATTTAGTGAGACAGCAGACGCTGAGCATCACACACGCTTCAGTAAGTGTAGTGAACAAAACTGTGTGTCTGCACTACTCATTCACATAGAGACACGCAGAACATGCAGGATTAATATTTAAATAGTTTTTTTGCAGCTTAATATTTACAGATACTAGTCCATAATCGCGATTTGATTTAAGACCAACTTTTGATTAATTCATCCAACCTTTGACAAATTCCGTGACATTCCTCGTTATAGACGGTGCTGACGGTGATACCGGTGTTAAGCCACAACAGCGGTTATGTCACTTGCCCACCGCGGCACCGACCCCCACTGTCGTTTAGATTTTTTATAGTAATAAAAATAATTTAGTTCAGTAAAAGAACAGACACTACAATTAAAAACTGAACGTGGCTGCTCAATGCAGCGTGCCGAATGACAGTCGCATCACAGATCAGATTTCATTTCTCCAGTGAGGAGAGTGAGTCGAGCTGACTGACAAGAAGAGTGAGGTGAGGCGAGACAGACAAAACGATGGCGGATGATTTAGTTTCGAGATGCGAAAGCGCCTGTTTGGCAATATTTTGGATTTTGAAAAGCCTGCTGACTTTTGCCGTTTATCTAAGGTGATTTTGGAAGTTTTTTTAAACATTCATTTCTTATTTAATTGTTCCACATTGTTTGCTGATTTTTACTTTATTTAAACTGTGTCATTTATTATTTTATTTTTTTTACATCAAGGTATATGCTGTGCCTCCAAGCTTTATTCGTTTTGCTAAAAAATGTTCTACGTTTCTTATATATTTGGTTATATATATTATTCATGTTTACAAAACTGAAAATAGGCTATTTAAACTTTATGCAAGCTATTTGTTATTTTATATTAGGCATAGCCTGCCCTATAGCATGGTGTATTTTTATTTGTTTTGTTAATAAAAGTTCTATGTTTTATACATAGGCTAAAGTGAGTTTG
The DNA here is from genome assembly GCF_001515645.1 of Sinocyclocheilus grahami. NCBI lineage: Eukaryota > Metazoa > Chordata > Actinopteri > Cypriniformes > Cyprinidae > Sinocyclocheilus > Sinocyclocheilus grahami. The sequence goes on from NW_015505687.1 coordinate 619,565, forward strand.
ACGTTGTATTTTGTTGTTGCATTCAAGCAATTGACGCCGAACTGCCGCTAATTCGAAAGTGAAAGTAAAATGCACACGGCGCTTTTAAGCTATTTAAAAGCGAAGGAAAGCGAGGAAATAGGGGAAATTCAAACGAACAATTGCTTTACGCCGAATTACCGCTATTTGAAAGTGAAAGCAAAATGCGCACACAGCTTTTACAAGCTATTTAAAAGTGAAGGAGAGGAGGAAAAGAGGGAACGCCCCCGCACCCACGGTGATACTGGTATTACCGGTGTTGTCACACGTCGATTAACCGCTGGGAAAATTTCCTCACCGTCACAACCCTACCGCGTTATACAGTAAATTCCGTTTTTATGACTGGATTCCATGATTCCGTCTGCGTTTTCTGCATTGCGAGAATCACAGGGCCCTATTCTGTGCACATCAATGATTTATCATCATATTGAGAAACTCATGCCATGCAGCTGTATTGTGGCTTCTGACCTTGGAAGCATAGCGAGAATGCTCTGAGAAGACTGAGGCCATGCCATGTTTTAATGACTACTGAGTGACTGTGTGGCTTATTCATGGACTGTCTATGTAAGGCAGTGTTATAGGACTTTGGGGTGGAGGGTGGTGGGGCAGAGCATATGGTCAGCGCAGTTCATCTAACAACAAACTCACTCTCGAACACTGGCACAGACAGACAGCACTGTGGACAAATGGACTTATACTGAAGCATCTGGAACAACCCAGCAGCTGAGAATACAACACGCACACACACACAGTTGACTGATCAGAGAGGGGCGTATAGATGGACATTTACAAACCACCCATCAGTCATTCATTATGAGGCACCTCAATCCTGTTTCTTTCTGTATGACTACAAAAATAACAACTTGTACTACTACATCCTGATCAGAGCAGCACTCTGTGCCAGCAGTTCAGAATACCAAGGGTCATAAACCGGCGACCTACACGCGCAGCTCAATCACTGTCCAAAACAGAAGGTTACTTCATGGCAGAAATTAAAACAGTTATAGTTCTACTGGAACTAGAATATCCAAAGTGTAGCAAAGAGTGTCTAAATAATTCTAATGGAGTGGTTAATTAGTCCTGGTTCACTTCACTGTCTTGAGTGCATATTTGATTTCTGCAATGTGCAGGGCATTAGATGCCACAGCAGCATTTCAGAATACAGAAAGCATCTTTGCCAAGATCCAAAGCAGCTTAGAGAAATCAATCAGGTATAAAAATGCATTAACCCTCCATTAATTCTGTTGTCCTGAAAAACACACGCACATACTGGAAGTTTCACAAGCTCAATCTTTACCATTATGTAAGGGAGAAAGTGAAGTATCTGAAATAACTAAAATATTTATTTCTAATCCTGACATTAAAGTGGTTATATCATAAATACACAATTTTATTTTGTCCCCAAGTTCCACTTGCATGTTAGTATTTGCATATTGTTTTTTTTAACTCAAATGACCCAAAACATCTGAAGCTAAGGAGGTCAATGATTCAGTCAATGATTTCACCCCTTCAAAACCATTTACCCCAAAACTGATAAAAAAAAAAATTCTGGTTGCTGAAATGTCAGTGCATCACTTGTGTTTACCATTTTAGACGTGCTCTACGTGCATTGATCAATATTTATATGTGAATAAAGGCCTAAATTAAATCTCGTTCATATAAAGCGTGTTTCTTCAGAAGACTTGTATTACACCACTCGATTTTTATGGATTACTTTAATGCTATTTTTATGAACTTTTTGAAGGATCAAAGTTTTGATTGTGAACTTTCAATGAATGGACAAAAGTGATGAGAATATTAGAAATATCTTCATTTGTGCTTCAATAATGAACAAAAGTATTTAAGTTCCACTTGCATGTTAGTATTTGCATATTGTTTTTTTTTAACTCAAATGACCCAAAACATCTGAAGCTAAGGAGGTCAATGATTCAGTCAATGATTTCACCCCTTCAAAACCATTTACCCCAAAACTGATAAAAAAAAAAAATTCTGGTTGCTGAAATGTCAGTGCATCACTTGTGTTTACCATTTTAGACGTGCTCTACGTGCATTGATCAATATTTATATGTGAATAAAGGCCTAAATTAAATCTCGTTCATATAAAGCGTGTTTCTTCAGAAGACTTGTATTACACCACTCGATTTTTATGGATTACTTTAATGCTATTTTTATGAACTTTTTGAAGGATCAAAGTTTTGATTGTGAACTTTCAATGAATGGACAAAAGTGATGAGAATATTAGAAATATCTTCATTTGTGCTTCAATAATGAACAAAAGTATTTGACAAAAGTCAACATGACGGTAGGTAAATTATGGCAGCTCTCATTTTTGGATAAACTATCCCTTTAATGTGTGCATCCTAGGGACTAGAGGTCGACCGTTAGAGGATTTTACCGATACCGATAGCTAGGTAGGACCACACTAGCCGATACCGATTAATTAACCGATAGTTTTTTTTAAACGTATACTGAACGAAAACTAAAATAGTGCTTTACTATTTAAAAAAAAAAAAAAAAAAAAAAGGGA
>NW_015505687.1:622381-622624 GCF_001515645.1 Sinocyclocheilus grahami
AATACTTATTTGCCCCACTGTATATATATATATATATATATATATATAGACCATTAAAGTTAGTTCATAAACTAATGTTACCAGAAGCTATTTTAAATTTTAAAAAATGTATTAGCCAATATTGAAATTAACACTAACAAGGAACAATACTTCTACAGCTTTTATCAACCTTAGTTAATGTTACAAATGGACTCATTTTGTAAAGTTTTCTGAATTTGTAAAGAAATTGTACCATTCCAATTG
>NW_015505687.1:622845-662174 GCF_001515645.1 Sinocyclocheilus grahami
TAATGTTACCAGAAGCTATTTTAAATTTTAAAAAATGTATTAGCCAATATTGAAATTAACACTAACAAGGAACAATACTTCTACAGCTTTTATCAACCTTAGTTAATGTTACAAATGGAGTCTTATTGTAAAGTGTTACCATTTCATTTCAACAGCCATGCTTAAAGATGGCCATCTTTAAATATCTACACAAAGGCCATTGCATTGAAATTACATACATATGGATATTGTATGTATACTCCTAGGGCTGCACGATAAATTGAAAAGGAATCGAGATCGCGATTTGACAGAAGCTGCGATTGTCATGCGTATCTTTCAGTGAAGCACGGTTCTGTGATCAGTAGTTAATCTCCATCCAAAGGCCAGAGGGCACTCTCGCGCTGAAACTCCAAATACGTCTAGCAGAAGAAACCCAGGAAATTCCTATCGCTGAAGCTGAATAAACAGAAGATTCAACTGCTTTCATTGATTCAACGTGACTAATAAACACATGACTACGGCAATATACGGTTTATCGGAGTTCTTATTATTATAATTTTCATTAAAATAAAATATATTTATAATGCAATGCCTTTATCACTGCTTAAATACTATGAAATATATTGCGTGCCTTATTCGGTGTAAGAAGCCACATCTCACAGAAGGATTATTTCAAACACTCGACTGACATTATGAAGAGAGTTTGGATTAAAAATATGGTATTAAATGTGGTATTTTCACATGCTTTCAGATGGAGCAGCATTTACTTCACAGAGCCTTAGTTCACTGAGAAGCTATGCAAACAGCTGTCATTATCGCGAACGATTTCTTCGATTTTATAACTTGTCAGTGAACTACGGCTATGTGTGGTAAATTCTGCTCCATCTGAAAGCACGTGATGATGATTTCCTGCTGATTACAGAACCGGCATTACTAACGAAATGCGCATGACAATCACATTCGATTAATCGTGCAGCCCTATATACTCTCACACTTTATTTGCTTCTATTTTAGAACACTTGATTATCTAATCAAAATAACTAAATATGTTGGCATTCGATTAATCGTGCAGCCCTATATTACTCTCACACTTTATTTGCTTCTATTTTAGAACACTTGATTATCTAATCAAAATAACTAAATATGTTGGTCACACACCGGGCAAAAAGCACCGCACAGACAACTTGCAGGTATCACACAGGCCCCGGACGACTTGCGTTCAATATGGCAGAAGAAAATGCTTTGTGGCCCTTTTCTGTTTTCTTTCTGAACGGTTTGTCAGTTTTGAACTGATACAGTGAGACTCATTCTGCCTCCTGCAGAATCACCCATTTCACTGCCAAACTGGAGAAAACTATCACAGCCAAATCAAACTCTCACTACCAGCAACCCTTCTTCATAATAAACTCCTGCTCAAAGTCATGTCAAACAGAAAGTCAAGTTTTGTCTGAGGATACTGAAATGTGTTTCATAATAACTGCACAGAAAAAAAAATTAACATTACAGACCAAACATTACCCACTTGAACATGTGCAGCACAAACAGTGAAGCCACGCATACTGTAAGATATAGCCTAGTCCCTTCACTACATGCAATACTAAAGAAAATAAAAAATAAACAACAACAGTGTCATATTGGAAAAGTTTAAATGTATAGGAATAATTATTTGGGGATTTAATGGCATTCATTAGTCACATTAGGAGGAGCACAAACAGGAATGTTCCCGACAGGTGCTGCTGACCTCCATGTGGTAACAACCTCCTGGAGAGCGTGGTCACAATTTAACAGCTGCCATGGTGCAGCAACTGTCAGACATGAACTTACTACAGCGAAATCTGACGGAAGTCAAAGCCAAAAAAGCTTTTTGCCTTAAAGTATTAGGATGTTAAGTACAAAACAAAATTTAAGACTTTCAGTAGCTCAGTACAAGTATTTTAGCCTCCTCATGAGTATTTTAAAGGTAAAGCTGTAGATGATTGATGGCTCCTTTAAAGAGCCTGCACTCTGACACACATCCCTTCCCCCTGTAACGGAGACATAAACCCCCTTGACGGTGCACTAAGCGCTCGCAAACTCACACCAACAACTGCACTCTAGACCCTCCAGTCAAACACTCTTCTGAAATCCCTCAGTATTTATGTACACACAAACATGAGTACAGAGTCTGTTGGAATTGCCAGCCCACAGTTGCAGATAATAGAGGTGTTGCCATGCAGGACAAAAATACAACTGTAAAGAACAGCCCACCATAGCAGCATCAACACACTTGAGTGTGTGTGCACTAACAAGTAACCAAGGAAACTGTTTGTCTTAAATTCTGAGCACTAAATACTAAGGAACAGAGAGTTCATTTCATGCAATTTTGCTTCATGCAGCTCTCTAAAATCACAACATACATTGACAGAAACGGAGGTGCAAAATCCTAAATGGCATCCACTAGTAGGGCTGCACGATAAATCGCATGCGATATTTAACGAGCATCTTGTCAGTAAAGCCGGTTCTGTAATCAGCGGTAAATCACCATCACGTGCGGGCTTTCACATGGAGCAGCATTTACTACACAGAGCCATTGTTCACTGACAAGCTGCATAAAACCACGATCATATTTTGCGCATGTTAGCGCACCTTGTCAGTGAACAACGGCTCTGTGTAGTAAATGCTGCTCCATGTGAAAGCCCGCACGTGATGGTGATTTACCGCTGATTACAGAACCGGCTTTACTGACAAGATGCTCGTTAAATATCGCATGCGATTTATCGTGCAGCCCTACTAGTGGATGCCATTTAGGATTTTGCACCTCCGTTTCTGTCAATGTATGTTGTGATTTTAGAGAGCTGCATGAAGCAAAATTGCATGAAATGAACTCTCTGTTCCTTAGTATTTAGTGCTCAGAATTTAAGACAAACAGTTTCCTTGGTTACTTGTTAGTGCACACACACTCAAGTGTGTTGATGCTGCTATGGTGGTAATCAGCGGTAAATCACCATCACGTGCGGGCTTTCACATGGAGCAGCATTTACTACACAGAGCCGTTGTTCACTGACAAGCTGCATATAACCACGATCATATTTTGCGCATGTTAGCGCACCTTGTCAGTGAACAACGGCTCTGTGCGTGTTAAATATCGCATGAGATTTATCGTGCAGCCCTATCCACTAGGGGTGTAACCGTACACAAACATGGCAGTTCGGTACATAGTGCATACCTCAGTTTTGACGTCACGGTTCGGTACGGCAAGGGGAAAAACTAAACATAAAATTACTTTTTTTTTTATTAAACAGTGGATTACTGAACAAATTAGGGCTGTCAAAATGGCTGAAAAACTAAATTCAAATGTTTTACTTAAATATTATCAATATTCGAATTATATTCTAATTTAAAAGGCATAATTTCAGTTGGGGGGGAAAAGCTTTTGGCTTCTCTCCTGAGGCCACAAGAGGGCGCATCGAGCAAAATATTATGCACGTTTCTTCAAAGCATAATAAAATAACTTTAAAATGTTTAAAATAATGTTTATAAACCTTATATAATTAATAAAGTTGCTTAAACAATTAGAAACTAAACAGCATCATGCATGTATGTATAGTTTAATACAAAGGACCGAAAACCAATCACAAAGAGTACTTTCTTCATTTAAAAACTAGCTGCAGTGGGATGAGGAAAACCGCCATAAAGTCGCCAAAAGTTGAACTTTTTTTACATAGCTTTCTAAACATGCGGCTCTCTTGTGCGAGACGCGAGTGCAACGGTGATAGATGTCCATCTAGAAAACGCAATATTATGCATTGTGTGTGAACAGCTTGGTTTCAGTTTTGACGTAAACAACATCTTTCCCGCATTGATTGTTCTCTTTTTCTGCAATATTTTGAATGAACTACGTAGCAGCGCCGCATCTAGTGGGTTCAACTGGATAGGTTAACAAAAGCATTAAAATGACACTTACATCGTCGTCGCATTTCTTGCTCCACTAGCCAGGTTTCCATTCAAAGTTGCGAATTTAACTTATGCACAAAATTGGAATATCGCATAAAACATTTGCGAACAAGCACCGTTTCCATCCAACGAGTCAGAGAGAACAAAATCGTCACTTCTTGATAAACTGGCACTAAATATCACTAAGAAAAGTAAGAGAAGCCACTGAATATAATAATTCTCAAATATAATAAATTACTTGTGCTTTGAGTGAGCAGACGAAACAATAAATGCGGTCTTGCTTTTGGAGGTGAATGTCAGCTGTTTGGGAACGCAGTCGTGGTAGACCGTTCTGGGAGGCAGTTATACAGAAATACTTTGACGACAGACTTTGCTCGGGCACTTCAGAATGACCATGACAACATTTCAGATGCTGTGCAACAAAATCGGTCTGCTGGTTAGTCAGGTTATGCTGTCCCATAGCGCAAAGTCACATTACTTTTTTTTGAATGCTCATGTGGGATTTATTCGCAAAATGCATTTCCATCTCTCATTATTCGCATTAACCTTTTTTCGCACAAGTCAAAAAACACCTCAAGCGAGTGTAAAACGTTTTGTGAATTAAGAGATTAATTTTCTAAATTTGGCGTTTCCATCACTCGGTTCTCATGCGATACTTCAAAATGCGCATTAAAACAGGGTGATGGAAACATAAGGCTGCCTGACGCACACCTAAAATTTGAATGCAACGTTTTTGCATTCGAATGTGGATTTATATTTTAAATTCGATGAATATTCGAAAAAAAAAAAAATTACAACCCTAGAACAAATTGCCCTTTCTTTAAATAAATTAAATTATAATTAATTTTCTTAGGGATAAAAATCTACTTCAGCTTATGCTCTAAACTATAGGGAGCCCTTCTACATTACTATAAGGTTACAATTAACAACAGAGCCCAAACTTATATTTGATTACGATTTCTTTTTTAAATATAATAATCAACACACAACCTAAAAAAATATGCAAATGTGTAAATTGCACAATGCAATTTTGAAATTAAATTCTAAATGATAAAAATTTCTATTTGTTGTTAAAATATATTCATTTACACAGTGGCTGTCATAACTTGTTTCATAACATATTTATTTAAACATTAAATAATTAAGACATCACTAACAGTTAAAGTAAAATATAATGAGTATAAAGTCTAATATTTCGCGAAATGCTCTTCCCTAGACTTCGTTTCTCTAGCGAAATAACAATCTGTGGACACTGATGCCTTGCCTGAGGTAAATGAAATGCTATGTGACATTTTGTTTACAAGCTGTTTTATTGACGTGTTTTCACGTTAAAACTAGTAAAGAGGCGTTTAATTATATTTAATTTAAATAAAAAGTATAAATTTCAAATCATGTCTTTTTTTGTCAGGAAGTTCAAACAATAGAAATGCCATTGATATTCTTAGAACTTCCTGACAAAAAAAGACATGATTTGAAATATGAGACTTTGCTTCTTATCAAAAGTAACAATATATAAAAGTGGAAGTTTCCAATTAAGTTCCACTCATGCAGTGGTTAAACCAATGCTGTGTTTGCGTACCGAACCGAAAGACCTGCACCGAGTTTTCACGTTAAAACTAGTAAAGAGGCGTTTATACAGCGATCTGTCACGCTACATCTAAGAATATCAATGGCATTTCTATTGTTTGAACTTCCTGACAAAAAAAAGACATGATTTGAAATATGAGACTTTGCTTCTTATCAAAAGTAACAATATATAAAAGTGGAAGTTTCCAATTAAGTTCCACTCATGCAGTGGTTAAACCAATGCTGTGTTTGCGTACCGAACCGAAAGACCTGCACCGAAATTTTTCAGTACAAATATGTGCACCGTTACACCCCTAACCTCCACATTTGTGACTAATACTTTATTACAAGCTGACATAAACAGACACTAATTATCCAAACACTAGCAGCATTGTAGCATAAGAGTTTACAGATATGACGCTTGTGGCTCTTATTAAAATTGGAATACTCTAGGAACTACAAGCACCGAACGTCCAAATAGTCTGAGGAACACAAGGCCACAACTGTTAATTTCTTTGACAGAGACGCGAATAGAAACTGAAGTTCAAGAACCAGTATAGTGGGGGGTTTTTTTACACAATGAAGTTCTCATCAGGCATTCATAAGGACTGAAAATCAACTCATCTGCGACCTCTCAAACTAATCTGTTGGCTTCGAGCGCGCTGTCTGATGATTCTAGTCAAATCATGTTCTGAGCGCCAGTCATTTGGAATATGAATACCTACCTTTCCCAAATTCACACACAACATTGTGACGTCTTGCTTAACAAATAGTCCACTGCAAGACATCCTAACACAAAAGTGAGAAACACTTACCCTCTCTGTGGCCTTGCTTTTCTGAAGTGTTGCTCCCGTCAATCTGTAGAAAGAACAGCCGTACGGTTAGACTGGCATTTTATCAATGAACATCTGTGTTGATTCCCAGTATTTGTGGACTTGCTGTCCTTTACCTCCGTTACCATGCTTAGAAAGACACAGGGGCTAATTTGCTGTCTTCGTGTATTATTTATACTGGCTCTATTAGAGTTGGGTTTTTCCCTTTACAATCAAGCCACGAAGACGGACAGATCTTACAAGAGAGTCAATGCTGTACATCCTGCCAATGTCAGATAAGGCCTGAACAGGTCAGTTACTACTGGCTTTATCTAATGAAGTCTAATGTAATACAAAAGCACAATACAGGCATATATTGCCCCTCTGTATACATTAAGATAATATAAACCTTCAGTGCAACATTTTCACTTTAAGCATACTTTTCATTTTCACCTGTATGCTTAAAGGTGTCAATACATAATTGTGGGAAATCTGGATAAAATATCCCATTAACCTCACCTAACCTCACCTAACCATGTCAACTAGGTTAAAAAACAAAGTTCATTATCAAACACAGCACAAGTACACAAATACACCAAAGAGCCCATTACAAGTAATCAGTGTTAATTTCGTCAACGAAGACGATGGCGAAAAATATTCGTTAATGAACATTTTTTCTGCGACTAAGACGAGACGTTGACGAGCTAAAACTAATATCGGATGATAAAAACTATGACGAAATGTATGCCGCATCTTCATTAACGAGACGAGACTATAATGTTATTTGAGGACTACCGGACATTCAAAATACATTCTATAGGCTACTGTCTTGTCCTTCAAAATGTGTGTCCCTGTCATTGGATTGCAATCGGATGAGGGCCATTTGCATATTTAGTCTCAGTATGGCAGCCGCAGTGGATGGATAGCCCACCAAAATGCAAACTAGCGATCTGAAACAATGGCTTCAGCACCCGAAGGGGTAGGGATAAGGTGACCAGACGTCCCGTTTTTCCCGGGAGTCACAATTCGTTGTCGATTGACTTAAAGTTAGTGAGGCGGGATAGGTGGAATCGCGCTGATAGAATTGCTCTCTCTCGCACACGCTCCACTTCTTCAGTTCTCTCATACAGCGCGCGATCAGTTCTCAGTGCTCAAATACACACACAGCAGTCCAAATGTCTATCGTGTAGAGTATCTCATGTAAATACAGTCACTTATGGATTAAGTGAACGTAAACAGGTGGGTGAAAACTGAACGCGTGTCAGTTTTACATGCATGCCTTCCGTCTAAAAGGGACAGCATTCCTAATTAAGTACCTATCTGTGCCAGTGCCATTAATGTTAAACAACAAAAGATGTTAAATATGTTAGGTAAACCTACTGTATCTGAAAAATGAGTTTAATTTGCATCTCTTTCGTATTGGTCTTATTCTGCTTTTTTCAAAAATTATAAATTATATATGAAAAACTATCACTTTTATAAGTTGCTCCCTTTTCACTACTGTTAAAGGGATAGTTCACCCAAAAATGAAAATGTCATCATTTATTCAAGTTTTTCCAAATTCAATCCTTGATTCAAATTTCTCATGACCTTAATTGATTTGGTCTAAAGAGAGAAGAATTAATGGCTATTTTTGTTTGAAGACTACATATAAAATAGCTACCAAAATAAATGTTGGTAACTGCAGTTTGACTAAAAGTTGAGAAAAACGCAATGACTTTTCATCGCCTAAAACTATGAAAGACTCAAATGACTAAAATGTGACTAAGACTATTAAGCATTTTCGTCTCAAGATAAAGACTAAGACCAAATCAAAAATGCCTATCAAAATTAACACCGCAAGCAATCACGTCAAGCAAAATGGGCCTTCTTGCTCTTCACGGCAGAGCTCTTATTCAATAGCATATCGTCAACCTATGTTGTCTTTTTTCTGAAAATCTTTTACCCACAAGGCTCCCATTCTAGACATAACTCGTTATTTCTATACCAAACTACAACTGAAGGTCGCAACACTGCTAACGTGATAAAGAATTCCCAACAGAACACAGTCCACATTAGATTACCATTGCATTCAGCACCGACTAGTCCTGCTAAAGTCCTGTCAATATAATGTGACTTTATGGATTCCTCAAGTCATTTTCAGAGAGCGTTATGCATTATACCTATACAGAGGTTTTGGCTAGGAAGTAGAAGCACAATCGTCCATTGTGAAGCTCTTATCAAATGATAGTGATAGTTCACGTGACAGTCCTGAACAGCAGCAGCTTTCTGTTCAGCAGGCCTGTGATGCTCAAAGCAGAAGGCCAGAGACTAACATTTCTCACCACATTTAACTTATAACACATTTTATTGACAGACTTAGTGGAAACAAGCAGCTATATGAGCACTTGCAAACTAAGCTAGACAAACACTGACACTGAATGTGATGGCCTCAGGAGCAGTAGCGTTACTGATGTTATTAGCACGTTAGCGTTGAAACAAGAAAGTAAAGGCTCTATCAGGAAGAGACATTTCCATTCGCTGCTAGTGCTCGGAGAACTTTTGCTGGGATCGATTCCTCCTTCTGATGGATATGAGATTAAGCCACAAAGTTGCATTTTACTTGCATAAGGAGCCTTTTACAAATGACAGGCCCTCTGTGCTAAAAACTTAACACTACTACTATACTAACACATTCGCTGCGATCATATACGTGTTCATTTAGCCAGGGAGTGACCATGCGTTTTCCAACAGGACCTCTAGTTTCGAGAGCGATCGCAGTGAAAATGCATGCGATGTAAAGACCGCGTGTGCAACACAGGGAGCGACCTGTCCCGAGTCCTGCTCGTCACCTACATCTATTTAATTGCTTTGCATCGTTACACTTCTCAGTGATGCTAACTTAGCAGAACAGCTCGAACAGCGCGCCGAAGTTACACAAGATTCGATAACTCTCGACGCAGCTGCGCATGTACTACTGGTCAAAGAGTAAGTTATCTATACGCGACATGAAGCTCTATCAGGAAGAGACATTTCCATTCGCTGCTAGTGCTCGGAGAACTTTTGCTGGGATCGATTCCTCCTTTTGATGGATATGAGATTAAGCCACAAAGTTGCATTTTACTTGCATAAGGAGCCTTTTACAAATGACAGGCCCTCTGTGCTAAAAACTTAACACTACTACTATACTAACACATTTGCTGCGATCATATACGTGTTCATTTAGCCAGGGAGTGACCATGCGTTTTCCAACAGGACCTCTAGTTTCGAGAGCGATCGCAGTGAAAATGCATGCGATGTAAAGACCGCGTGTGCAACACAGGGAGCGACCTGTCCCGAGTCCTGCTCGTCACCTACATCTATTTAATTGCTTTGCTTTGCATCGTTACACTTCTCAGTGATGCAAACTTAGCAGAACAGCTCGAACAGCGCGCCGAAGTTACACAAGATTCGATAACTCTCGACGCAGCTGCGCATGTACTACTGGTCAAAGAGTAAGTTATCTATACGCGACATGAGCCCCGTGGGCGCGCGGTGGTCGATCTGCTCTTACATAACGACGCATGTTAGCGCGTGCTAGCGACCGTAAACAACCACCAGTTAGCTCGCGCAGCTACAACAATCAACACTTACCCTCGATGCCCCCTTTTGCAAACGGAGGTAACTGAGTAGGTATGGTGTGCTGACACAGGGGAATGATTGTGTAGTGGGATTTGAGAGTTAGTCGTTTTCTTTGATTACGTCTTCCCACGACAACCTACTTTCTGGGTGGAAGAGGGACGGTGCAAAATGGCTGTCTTTCCTGCATGCACCATCACATTTATTAAAAGGGGAGTGGGGTGGAGCCTCTGTCGAAATGGATTGAATAAATATGCACTTTTGGTGTCATAACGTTGATAGACACGTCTGTAAAACAATTTCTATTGGTCTTTTATGATAAATTCGTATATAAATACTTAAAACAATAGTTAAAAGCAATTGGTTAGAATGCGTTCCCCCTTAGGCAGAGATGTGCGTTTCTCTCACGTGGTCGTTCAAGTCAATAAAAGCCCAAGAGGTCTGGCTGTGTGATATGGAGATGTACATCAAATGTGTGTATTTGACAGACTGGTTTATGTGAAGTCTATTTTTAATGTCTGTTCAGTTGTGTTGATAGTATTATGGGTTTGGTAATAAAATGTACTATATAAATGCATTCACAATCATAAGGAACCACAAACACACTGTAATAAGGACATTAACCACGTTTACATGCACAAAATTGTACAACTGATGTCCATATCCTGGCTTTATCCTTAAAAAAAGAGGTTTGCATTCTACTGGAATGTTACTGTGTGCGTGTCTGTACACGTAAATTCAAAGACATTTAAAAAAAATTTGAACATACTGCCAGTGTTCATTATTGCCTCTTTTATGCTGCATTGTAGTATTTTGGGTAAGTGTACATTATGGATTCATTGATGTTCATTCATAAACATTAACACAAGTGCACGATAAACTGCAAAATGACACGAGACTCTTACAAATGTAGGCCATGATTTTATGTCTCCTACTCCTCACACAATGTGCTTCTTCGGTATCAATGGCATCCCAGACAGCACACGTACGTCTGCAAGATCTCAGTTAAAGAGCTCTTCATCTGGAAAGCATCTGCTGTGTACAAACATCTGATAGACATCTTTAAGATGTAAGTTTTACATTCATTCTAAATCATCAACATCTTAAAGACATCTTTTAAATGTCTATTTGACATCTGATAGGAAACGTCCTATAGACGTATTGCAGATGAGCAAAACACGCAAAAAACATTTTGCAGATGTAAATGCAGACGTAAAATAGACGTCTCTGTGATGTACGTGTGCTATCAGGGATCTGGTCAGTGGTTAAAGGCGTTCGGTGAATTTATTCCCTTTCCCAATCGGTGTCCAGCAAATAACCTCCAAAACAGAAGATGGCAACGCACGGATTTAGTCTGGAGGAGCTGAACACGCAGCGCCAGGTGGAGCCTGGGGAGAAGGAATGGGATGGAGCATCGAATAATTATTTAAGTAGGAATATTTGTGTATATACGTGTGTAAGAACAGGAAGAGCAAAAACAAGGAATAAATTGATAATAAATAAACCATGACTGCATAACAGCAAAAGTATGTGGCGAAATGCACATAGGATGTAACACGCCAAAAAATGGAAGAAGAAGAAGATGGCAATGTTGAGGATCTGTAACATGCGTCGAAGAAAAAGCTCTTTCATAGCCAGATAGCACATGTACGTCTGCAAGATGTCTGTTAAAGATCTCTTGATCTGGAAAGCGTCTGCTGTGGACAAACATCTAACAGACGTCTTTCAGATGTCAGTTTTACATACATTCTAAATCATAAACATCTTAAAGACATCTAATAGACGTCTATTTGACATCTAAAAGGAAACGTCCTATAGACGTATTGCAGATGAGCAAACACTCTAAAAAACATACGTCTTGCAGATGTAAATGCAGACATCAAATAGACGTCTCCGAGATGTATGTGTGCTATCAGGGTGGTGATTATGAAGAGGAGTGAGAATGAAACTCCTGTGAAGCGTATGAAGTTGTACATGTCGTTCGTGTACACAAGGAACGATCTCGAGTGTTCTAGCAAGGATTTTATTTTGTCCCACACTCGCTTACAATGTTGTCATGGAAAAGATCTCTTCCAGGGATTGGTATAATCGCGTGGATCCTACTGTCATTCTTGGTGCTCTTCATTTCAGGTCAATGACAGAGGAGGTATTTGTCATTTACAGTATTTATGATAATTATAATGATCCTACCATATTTATAAAATACCACAGTATCAAATTCCAGTCCTGTTTCAGGACTCACCTAACGCCTCTTGTCTCGTTTGGCTTTAGTTGGTCCAAAGTGAGAAAGTCAGAGGAGTTATTACTATGAATGAAGAATATGAGACAAAATATTTCTGCAATTCGGCTGAGGTAAGTGCATCTGCCAGCTCTGTCACTCGATCATTACCAACCATTGCAGATGAGCAAAACACGCAAAAAACATTTTGCAGATGTAAATGCAGACGTAAAATAGACGTCTCTGTGATGTACGTGTGCTATCAGGGATCTGGTCAGTGGTTAAAGGCGTTCGGTGAATTTATTCCCTTTCCCAATCGGTGTCCAGCAAATAACCTCCAAAACAGAAGATGGCAACGCACGGATTTAGTCTGGAGGAGCTGAACACGCAGCGCCAGGTGGAGCCTGGGGAGAAGGAATGGGATGGAGCATCGAATAATTATTTAAGTAGGAATATTTGTGTATATACGTGTGTAAGAACAGGAAGAGCAAAAACAAGGAATAAATTGATAATAAATAAACCATGACTGCATAACAGCAAAAGTATGTGGCGAAATGCACATAGGATGTAACACGCCAAAAAATGGAAGAAGAAGAAGATGGCAATGTTGAGGATCTGTAACATGCGTCGAAGAAAAAGCTCTTTCATAGCCAGATAGCACATGTACGTCTGCAAGATGTCTGTTAAAGATCTCTTGATCTGGAAAGCGTCTGCTGTGGACAAACATCTAACAGACGTCTTTCAGATGTCAGTTTTACATACATTCTAAATCATAAACATCTTAAAGACATCTAATAGACGTCTATTTGACATCTAAAAGGAAACGTCCTATAGACGTATTGCAGATGAGCAAACACTCTAAAAAACATACGTCTTGCAGATGTAAATGCAGACATCAAATAGACGTCTCCGAGATGTATGTGTGCTATCAGGGTGGTGATTATGAAGAGGAGTGAGAATGAAACTCCTGTGAAGCGTATGAAGTTGTACATGTCGTTCGTGTACACAAGGAACGATCTCGAGTGTTCTAGCAAGGATTTTATTTTGTCCCACACTCGCTTACAATGTTGTCATGGAAAAGATCTCTTCCAGGGATTGGTATAATCGCGTGGATCCTACTGTCATTCTTGGTGCTCTTCATTTCAGGTCAATGACAGAGGAGGTATTTGTCATTTACAGTATTTATGATAATTATAATGATCCTACCATATTTATAAAATACCACAGTATCAAATTCCAGTCCTGTTTCAGGACTCACCTAACGCCTCTTGTCTCGTTTGGCTTTAGTTGGTCCAAAGTGAGAAAGTCAGAGGAGTTATTACTATGAATGAAGAATATGAGACAAAATATTTCTGCAATTCGGCTGAGGTAAGTGCATCTGCCAGCTCTGTCACTCGATCATTACCAACCATAATCACATATGTCAATGTACAACTAAGGGTGCTTTTATCCTGTTGGTTATATAACAGGACTGGCAAGCTGTTGGCGTTGACCTGCTCAGACTCAGCACGGTGGACCTTACAGGTATTCCCAGCCTAGAGCACATTCACAAGGGTGTGGACTTCGCCTTGAAACATCGAGAGCAAGGCACCAGTGTATATTCACTGTAAGGCTGGCCGCTCACGCAGTGCAACTATTGCAGCCGCATACATACCTCATCAGGGTGGGTGTGAGTCTGCATACACCATGAATAATAACAAAGTCAGCAGCTCTATGTCATAGGCCACCACTGTGAACAATATTTGTCATTGTGTGATTGCATATTTTTTTGTACTTTTTTCATTGAGTATTTATAATCTTTTGTCTCTTAATATTGTTGGTGGTGTATAAAAAAATTATATAGGTCAATTCATGTGATGCTGATCACTTCACTACATAAAACCCACATATGCAGAATTCAAAGGGACTCATATACCTAAGCTTCACTTCTCCTTTTTTAAGAATAAACCATACACAATTCCACTGAGAGACGTACAGTATATTCTTTATATGAATTTGTTCCTTTTTGTCCTTATTTAAGGGAATTTAATAATGAATTAAATCAAGTAGTTTGTATTAATGCATATTACTGCAAGTTTTTACATTTCTATTGCAAAACGGTAATATTAAATGTTTAGCTACTTACGTCTTACCTTGCACTCAGTCAACATTAAAACTTTAATGAGTGCTGTTAGATCAGACCAGACTAAAAATGTAACATATCTCTTGCTTTAAAAAATGAAATAAATATTAACAAATCGGAATCGGCCCATTTGCTTGTAAAATCGGCCATGCAAAAAAAAAATCAAGCAAGATTGGTGCATCGACTGATGAAAAACGAAACGCACTAGTGTAAACGCAGCCTCAGCATTGATGTGTTTCCCAGCTTTATCCAGTGGTGAACTTTAAGAGAAGTATTTCAGTGATTCAGTTAACTAATAATTTTGATTATTGTCAAAAGTGGGTTACTTCTGTTAAGTCTGTTCTGTTCTGAAAAAAGTTAATATATTAATTATTATTATAATACCAGCCTTTCTGAAGCACTGGTAGTACCAAGTAAAGACCACTGATCTATAATACAGTGGGTACGGAAAGTATTCAGACCCCCTTAAATTTTTCACTCTTTGTTATATTGCAGCCATTTGCTAAAATCATTTAAGTTAATTTTGTTTCCTCATTAATGTACACACAGCACCCCATATTGACAGAAAAACACAGAACTGTTGACATTTTTGCAGATTTATTAAAAAAGAAAAACTTAAATATCACATGGTCCTAAGTATTCAGCTGTGACACTCATATATTTAACTCAGGTGCTGTCCATTTCTTCTGATCATCCTTGAGATGGTTCTACACCTTCATTTGAGTCCAGCTGTGTTTGATTATACTGATTGGACTTGATTAGGAAAGCCACACACCTGTCTATATAAGACATTACAGCTCACAGTGCATGTCAGAGCAAATGAGAATCATGAGGTCAAAAGAACTGCCTGAAGAGCTCAGAGACAGAATTGTGGAAAGGCACAGATCTGGCCAAGGTTACAAAAAAAATTCTGCGGCACTTAAGGTTCCTAAGAGCACAGTGGCCTCCATAATCCTTAAATGGAAGACGTGTGGGACGACCAGAACCCTTCCTAGAGCTGGCCGTCCGGCCAAACTGAGCTATCAGGGGAGAAGAGCCTTGGTGACAGAGGTAAAGAAGAACCCAAAGATCACTGTGGCTAAGCTCCAGAGATGCAGTCGGGAGATGGAAGAAAGTTGTAGAAAGTCAACCATCACTGCAGCCCTCCACCAGTCGGGGCTTTATGGCAGAGTGGCCCGACGGAAGCCTCTCCTCAGTGCAAGACACATGAAAGCCCGCATGGAGTTTGCTAAAAAACACCTGAAGGACTCCAAGATGGTGAGAAATAAGATTATCTGGTCTGATGAGACCAAGATAGAACTTTTTGGCCTTAATTCTAAGCGGTATGTGTGGAGAAAACCAGGCACTGCTCATCACCTGTCCAATACAGTCCCAACAATGAAGCATGGTGGTGGCAGCATCATGCTGTGGGGGTGTTTTTCAGCTGCAGGGACAGGACGACTGCTTGCAATCGAGGGAAAGATGAATGCGGCCAAGTACAGGGATATCCTAGACGAAAACCTTCTCCAGAGTGCTCAGGACCTCAGACTGGGCCAAAGGTTTACCTTCCAACAAGACAATGACCCTAAGCACACAACTAAAACTTCACTACATAAAACCCACATATGCAGAATTCAAAGGGACTCATATACCTAAGCTTCACTTCTCCTTTTTTAAGAATAAACCATACACAATTCCACTGAGAGACGTACAGTATATTCTTTATATGAATTTGTTCCTTTTTGTCCTTATTTAAGGGAATTTAATAATGAATTAAATCAAGTAGTTTGTATTAATGCATATTACTGCAAGTTTTTACATTTCTATTGCAAAACGGTAATATTAAATGTTTAGCTACTTACGTCTTACCTTGCACTCAGTCAACATTAAAACTTTAATGAGTGCTGTTAGATCAGACCAGACTAAAAATGTAACTTTGAAACTTTTTGTCATCCTAACAACAAAAAGATGTTGTTGGTAAAGGAGTGCAGCAAAGCAGCATAAGAATATCAAATATTGAGGGGGAGGGGGCAGTTTGTCCCTATATAATTATTGAAGGGAGATATCCTCGTTCTCAGTGTGTCTATAGTGGTTACAGCCGTGTGTTTAAATGCTTGTTTTTCTTTCACAGCTACACTGTTGGAGTCCAGAGGAGGCCTGTAAGATGCTGGCCTCAGTCTGGCCTCATGTGCTGATCCGCTCAGCCCAGTTGGAGATTCTGCAGGAGTACTTCAAGCAAGTGTGGTTCAGAGTCCAGCTAGAAGATACACAGTGTACAAACGCTGACAATAATGCAAAATCGGATATATTGTAGAGCCTTAATAAGTTGTGTTTTCTTGTTAGAGTGCATATTTTTCTATATATTCTCTTAAGAATGATTGTACTGTACATAAAAGCAGACTTAAAGCTATAATAACATCCATCTGGATTACGTTGTGAATAAAACAATATTGTTGTTTGTAACAACGTTCGGGAAGAAGGAGGCAGGAACTGGCAAACATTTAAAGAAAACTTTAATAATAAAATAAACACAAAATAGCGCAACAGCCCCTCGCAGACGACTGTCGCGCACAAACAGAACCAAAACACAAATTAAAACCCAGGCCTGGTCCTCTCTCTTCCAACACTGTCGTCACTCCTCCTTTTATCCTTCCGGAGCTCCTCCGTGGGACTCGAGACCAGTGAGTGGTGCAGGTGTCGTGCATTAGCATTTCCTCCACCGGCCTCACTCTGTTCCCACGGCTCTCAGGCTCCCACGGCTCACACATCTGTCTGGAAGTATACCTAGTAAGACCTTGATTAGCTGGTTCAGGTGTGTTTGATTAGGGTTGGAGCTAAACTCTGCAGGACACTGGACTAATTTAATTTACTGTTAACTTCCGGCTGTAGCTGTATCCCTTCTAGCCACAACCGTTTTAGACAGTGACAGGGTTTCCATGCGTCCTGGAAATCCTGGAAAATTGATGGCTACTTTTCCAGTCCTGGAAAACACATGGAAAATGAGAAAAAATGTCAAATGTCCTGGAAAATGTTTTCCTTTGGCCAAGAACGCACAGTTTACCACTGGCCCGAGACCATTTTAATGTTAGTAGTAGAAAACGAACGGCCATAACTCGGAACAGGTGTTAAACCGAATTCTGTGACTTTAGTAGGCGCTGCAGTGAGGGTAGGTTTAGGATTAGGATTGGGTTTAGGAGTAGGTTGGATAAGCTCAATATAGCGCCTAATATGGTCACATAATTCGGTGCAACAGCGGCCCGTTTTTTGCTCCAAATGCACGATCGGCAACCGGATTTTTTTGTCTTATTTCAGCCGACCTCTGTTCCGGACTTGCATGCAAACTGTGTTGCAAGCATTTTCCAAAATGTAATTTGTGTGGAAATATTAGGAAGTCTGTAAACGGGACGTTAACATCAGTGGTACAGACTCAATTCAGTACCCGCTGATAGGCTGCTGCTTTCCAACGCTTCCGTAAATATTTATATCGCTTTCCGTGAACAGTGATATGCAATGGCCAATCAGAGGTGTTTCTAGTCAGAATCCACTCATTTTTCACTTGACCCTTTTAAAGCAATACTTAATTAAAAAATATTTGAAGGATACATGCCAGTATTTTAAAATAGTATTTTCTTTTATATTATTATTATTATTAGCATTAATAATTAATTGATTTGATTTATTTTCATTTTCAAATTGTTTAATAAAATAATTAAATACTTTTTTTTTTTGCTATGGTGCTGAAATTGGTTCTGAAAATCATTTGTTGTAATGTTTAATTAAGAGCTCATATTAAAGAGCTGATTTTAAGTTAAGTCATGGCCATAAAATGTATGACTTCTGTATAGACTAATATATTGCTTTAGGGCATGATCCTTGTCTTTTATTGTCGCCATATTATGGCCATTTTTGGCCATAATATAGCCAAAAATGTCCTGGACAAGTCCTCAAAGTCCTGGAAAATGATCACTGAAAAAGAGTGGGAACCCTGAGTGAATTTACAAATATTGATTTTTGATTGAGTTAGTGATGTAATGTTTTTTAAAGCTTTTTTTTTTTTTTAAATCTGAACTTCTAACTGGCTTCTTTGTATTAGGAGTTGTTAAAAAGACTGCATCTGGCAATTGGTGTTTTGTTTCTTTGTGCATGTTATCTATAAGGTCATGATATTTTGTAATTGTAAGGAAATCCTGTCTTGGCAGCTTAAAAGAGCCAATGCATTTAATTCATTTTCTATGATTAAATACTATAATGAAACAGAGAGAGACCATTTGCAATACATTTTAATAAATCGGATGACAAACAACGGTAGGTGATGGTCTTTTTTTAGTGAAATATACAGGGTCAGTGTTTTAACACTGGAAGGTGTACCATTCCGTATTTGATGCATGAATTCTAGTGGCTCTAAATTATCAACATGATCAAAATTTTAATAAATATTAACAAATCGGAATCGGCCCATTTACTTGTAAAATCGGCCATGCAAAAAAAAAATCAAGCAAGATTGGTGCATTGACTGATGAAAAACAAAATGCACTAGTGTAAACGCAGCCTCAGCATTGATGTGTTTCCCAGCTTTATCCAGTGGTGAACTTTAAGAGAAGTATTTCAGTGATTCAGTTAACTAATAATTTTGATTATTGTCAAAAGTGGGTTACTTCTGTTAAGTCTGTTCTGTTCTGAAATAAGTTAATATATTAATTATTATTATAATACCAGCCTTTCTGAAGCACTGGTAGTACCAAGTAAAGACCACTGATCTATAATATATATTATATAGATCAGTGGTACAGACTTAATTCAGTACCCGCTGATAGGCTACTGCTTTCCAACGCATCCGTAAATATTTATATCACTTTCCGTGAACAGTGATATGCAATGGCCAATCAGAGGTGTTTCTAGTCAGAATCCACTCATTTTTCACTTGACCCTTTTAAAGCAATACTTAATTAAAAAATATTTGAAGGATACATGCCAGTATTTTAAAATAGTATTTTCTTTTATATTATTATTAGCATTAATAGTTCATTGATTTGATTTATTTTCATTTTCAAATTGTTTAATAAAATTATTAAATACTTTTTTTTTGCTATGGTGCTGAAATTGGTTCTGAAAATCATTTGTTGTAATGTTTAATTAAGAGCTCATATTAAAGAGCTGATTTTTTAAGTTAAGTCATGGCCATAAAATGTATGACTTCTGTATAGACTAATATATTGCTTTAGGGCATGATCCTTGTCTTTTATTGTCGCGCATGATCCTTGTCTTTTATTGTCGCCATATTATGGCCATTTTTGGCCATAATATAGCCAAAAATGTCCTGGACAAGTCCTCAAAGTCCTGGAAAATGATCACTGAAAAAGAGTGGGAACCCTGAGTGAATTTACAAATATTTTGATTTTTGATTGAGTTAGTGATGTAATGTTTTTTTAAAGCTTTTTTTTTTTTAAATCTGAACTACTAACTGGCTTCTTTGTATTAGGAGTTGTTAAAAAGACTGCATCTGGCAATTGGTGTTTTGTTTCTTTGTGCATGTTATCTATAAGGTCATGATATTTTGTAATTGTAAGGAAATCCTGTCTTGGCAGCTTAAAAGAGCCAATGCATTTAATTCATTTTCTATGATTAAATACTATAATGAAACAGAGAGAGACCATTTGCAATACATTTTAATAAATCGGATGACAAACAACGGTAGGTGATGGTCTTTTTTTAGTGAAATATACAGGGTCAGTGTTTTAACACTGGAAGGTGTACCATTCCGTATTTGATGCATGAATTCTAGTGGCTCTAAATTATCAACATGATCAAAATTTGTTCTATACATTCTAATCTATTACATGCTCTCTGCCCTCTGATTGATCGTTCATACGTTATTAGTAAGTAAAATGCCTTTTATTCAAAATCTCATTGATTTACACTACAATCAGAATTTCGGACTTACTTAAATAACGACTGCATCAAATTGCCTAATTTTGCTCAGTTGTGGTCTCAGGTGTATTTTTGTGATCTCTAAATTCTCAGTATATCTTGTTATATGAGCCATAAAAGCCTGATGTATCAAATATGAAACAAAGCATAAAACACATAGGCAAACTTTTTAATAGCATTCTTTTATCATTTGTTTTAAGGTCAATTTAACAAATAAAAAAAATCGATTTGCGACTATTATTTCAAATGTCAGGCTGTACAGGGTTAAAGGGCTCGATTGTGCCGCCTGAAGATGGCAGCAGCGCACTGCGAAACGCACAGCACCGTCAGCATCAGGCGGATCACGGCCGCGAGGAAGAACGCGGAGAGGGAGTAAAGATGGCGGCCTCCTTGGTTAGATTTGTCCGCAACGGTTTTGGAAGAAGTCTAAACGGTAAGAAATAAGCAAGAGCAGCACTGACCTCTTCGTAACTAATTATTTACGTAATCACCATTATTAGCTCTGTGCAGGATCCACAACCCGCTCTTCTATGGTTAGGCTTTTTTTCCTTCGCTATTGACCTTTCCTCTTGCTCTAACAGGCAGTAGAAATACAATGAACGCCAATGACAGTGTCGACTAATTTACAGTTATAATCTCAATTATGCCAATCATGCGTCTCTTATTCTTGAAATGAACACATCGCGCTTCTAGGGAGAAGGAGTTTTGCAAAATTGCAGGAATGTAATTAATTTGGAATTTGTCGGACACAAGCTACTAATTTGATTCATTTTGATGTCTTGATCTGAACCTGTCATAACATCAGCACTATATTGTGCTGCATTAATTTCTCTCAATCTCTCTCATAGTTGCTAGACAGAGCGCTGCGATTGTCCAGACAAGAACAACGACAACTGAAACCAGACGTGAGTAGATTTGGGGGATTGGGTTTGTCATTGTTGTTAACGTGTTGATGTTTCATGATTAAATGTATTTTTGCATTAGCTACTGTAAGGCCCAAGGATCCAGTCACACACACTCAGCTTTCAGAGTTTGGAGAATATATTGCAGAGATTCTCCCCAAATATGTGCAACAAGTTCAGGTCAGTTATTCTTATATGTGTAATTTACAGATGACCGATTAGTGATACATATCGAAGATACACTCTGCAGTTCCTCAAAAATGGTTCTCTTATTTACAGCGTTTTGTTTAAATTCTAGGTGACCTGCTTTAATGAGCTGGAGCTAATGATCCACCCAGAAGGGATTATACCTGTTCTCACCTTCTTGAAGGATCACACAAACGCTCAGTTCCACAACATGACTGACCTGACAGCTGTGGATGTCCCTACAAGGCAGTACCGCTTCGAGGTGTTTATTTATTTATTTTATTTGACTTTTCATTATTATTTTTTCAATATATTCATGTAAAAATAACATTCAAAGGTTATAAATTCTGTGACTTTAGTAGGCGCTGCAGTGAGGGTAGGTTTAGGATTAGGATTGGGTTTAGGAGTAGGTTGGATAAACTCAATATAGCGCCTAATATGGTCACATAATTCGGTTCAACAGCGGCCCGTTTTTGCTCCAAATGCACGATCGGCAACCGTATTTTTTTTGTTTTATTTCAGCCGACCTCTGTTCCGGGCTTGCATACAAACTGTGTTGCATGCATTTTCCAAAATGTAATTTGTGTGGAAATATTAGGAAGTCTGTAAACGGGTCGTTAACAAAGGCCGCTGAAGAAGAACATGTAAAAATAACATTCAAAGGTGCATACTTTGGTAGTCTGGATGGGAGAAGTTATTAGCATGAGAAATACTCATCCATTTAACTGAATCAAACATTTCTGAAACTGTTCTGCAAAGGTTTGATGATCAAATTATTTCCTTTTCAGATTGTGTATAATATGCTGTCCCTGCGCTATAATTCTCGTATCCGAGTGAAGACCTACACTGATGAGCTGAGTCCTCTTGACTCCTCTGTGCCTGTGCACCAGGCAGCTGACTGGTATGAGAGAGAGGTATGTGTCTTATTGTAATCCGCTGAAGTTTCATGAACAAGTTTTGAGCTTTGCATTTTACAGATTACAAAAATAGATGTCTGTTTTGTCTACAGTATACTTAGACACAAGCTGCAGTGCTCATGCAGTGGAGCCCCTGAGCTACTTCCCACCTGCTATGACACACTGCAGACTGTGAATGTCTTGTCAATGGTCCATGAGATCATGCAGCATAGCTGTAGATGCATGCATTTGTTAGGTCTGTTTCATCAATTTAAAGGTAGTATTGTTTCATTCTGAAATCATATTTCATTACAGATTTGGGACATGTTTGGAGTTTTCTTCGCAAACCATCCAGATCTGAGACGCATCTTGACAGATTATGGATTTGAAGGTCATCCATTCAGAAAAGACTTTCCTTTGTCTGGATACGTTGAGGTAAATACACTGAATATGAACTCTGTTACGGTTTACTGAATGCTGTCTCTCTCTCTCTCAGAAATGTTTTTGTTGGGACACTATAAATGCTGTTGTTTTGCTATTCATCAAAAAATCCTGAAAAAAATGTATCATGGTTTCCACAAAAATATTAAACCGGACAGCTATTTTCAATATTGATGAGAATAAGAAATGTTTCTTGAGCACATACGATTTCTAAAGGATCACGTGACACTGAAGACTGGAGTCATGGCTGCTGAAAATTCAGCCTTGCCATCACAGAAATAAATGACATTTTAAAATATATTAAAATAGGAAACGGTTGTATTTAAGTTGTAATAATATTTCACAATATTACTGTGTACTGTATTTTTGATCAAATAAATGCAGCCTTGATGAACATGAGAGACTTCGTTCAAAATTATTATAAAATAGTAGTGTGTGTTCCAAGGTACAGAGCAATTATGTCTTTTTAATTTTAAGCTGGGTGTGGATTCATTAATGCTGAATATTTTTCTTCTCCTTCTTTGTCAGGTACGTTATGATGATGAAGTGAAGCGGGTTGTGGCTGAACCTGTTGAGCTGGCCCAGGAGTTCCGTAAGTTTGACTTGAACAGTCCATGGGAAGCGTTCCCCGCATACCGCGAGCCTAAAGACGCACCTAAGCTGGAGTCTGGGGATAAACCAGCAAAGTAAACCCCCCCCCCGCTGCTGTGACCCTTTAGAGTTCTAATCATACTCTCAGATGAATCCTCAGAACGTATTTATGTAAATAAGACCCTGTGCTACATCTAAATAAAACAACGAAAACCGCTCCTGTTTCTGCATATCATTTCTTATTTATACTTTTTTATTTTTTTTGCAAACATGTCTACCACTTGACACTAGTTAAAAAGGCAGAGACACACAGAAATAAGCTCTTTCAAAACTCCGAATCAAGATTATGCCTTTATATTCTACAATTTCAAGAGTTTTATGTAAAAAAATTATAGCCAATGTTATGCAAAATAAATTTTTTATTCTGGCAACTCTTTTAATTGAAAAATGTCAGTAATGAATAATATGAATATACCACTGATATATTTAGACAATTCTCTCAGGTATTCTAATGAAAATTTAAACCTGTAAAACAATGTGTATGAATAATGCTTAGTCAAATTCTGGTTAAATACACGGATGTTTGATACCTGTGTTATAATTTTTTTGTGATTTGGCAGGTAAATGTGCATATAGGTAAATGTGCATATAGCCAAATGCCTTCAAGGTTTTAGATATCTCCAGTTACCGCTACAAGATATAACAATAAATAATTTCTCGATATCGACAGGTTATTTCCAAAAAGATCTTTATCTACAAAATTATGAGTTTTGCCCACAAATTATTTAATTGCTCAGGAATTGTTTAGTTGTTTAATTGTTCAGGAATGTCATTGCACACAGCAAAATTATAGGTCTAAGAATCTCTCCTCCATAATTAACTGTGGCTTTTTCATTTACCGATCTCATTACATTTTGTGGCATGTCAGCTACTCCTTAAGAGCACATAAATGAGCTCTTGATAGAGACTAATCATCCAGCATGTCGGCTGCCTGCTGCTACTGTGCTCTCTCATTCCTTCATGAATGGAGCTCTGCAGCAGTTGTTGGTTCTGGCATATATGTTTGCTAACTTATTGTGCAATTTCTTTAATATTATTGTCTTTTTACTATTTATCATTTACTAGTACTACGGTTGACTTTTAAAACATCACATTTATAAATAAATATTTCTAATTCAAGAACATTGAGTTCTCTAGGATAATGGACTTATTTCCCATCTTCCTAACTTTACCCTACGGAAGTCCTAAGAGGCCATGGATGATTGTTTTCTCGTGATCTGGACATAACGTTTGTTCTCTAAGTTACACAACTGCGCCAACAGGTGGCAGTATAGACCTGAATATAACTGATGTGCTGTTGTATATCTACTGTATATCCACCTTACTGGACGTGTTTGGGACAGAGTAAGGACTTTCTTCGTGATCAATATAATTTGTGCAGTACTAATTAACTCATAAATGTTAAATGCTTAAAACAATATGATTATTTTGCTTGAAAGTGTATCTGTTCTTACTGCTAGATGAATGACTCATCACAGTTTCACCACAATAGCGCTCTAAGTGATACTAAACTAATTGCTTATTAAATGCTTATTAAAATCAATGTTGACGTCACTGTAGTATCCTGTTTGCACCTATATCTGTATTTCTGCATTAACGTATTTATAATGTGCATCTTCTTAATTGTAATCTTTATTGTTAATCATTAAATGTATATTGATAAGAAATTTGATTTATGTATGTACAAATGTTTAGAATTTAATCCAGTGATGTTATACAGTGTTGTAATTTTTGGGGGTGTGGTTGGTTGGTGGTTAAAGTAGTGTCCAAAGTAGCGCAATGACCATATATCTCAGATATCAAAACTCAAAAAATGTCACCTAAAATACATATTTTACAGTCACTTTTGTGCATACTGATCATAAACACAGCTAAAAAGCTTTCTACCTGTGGCCCTCCTTCACAAAACTTAACAGCACAGTTTTATCATGGGTAGAATGCAAAATGTTTCAATACAAGGATTTAGTCAAATGTAATTTATGCAACATTTCAAACCTTTAACCCATGGGGGAAAAATCAAGCCATGGCAACAGTTTAAAAGTAGCCCAATTCCATCAAAAAGATTCCATCCGTCAGATTTCACTGATCACGGGTTGAGAGGAGAGATGATTTGCTGCTCAACAGATCCTGAGCTCATTGACAAATATCTTGACCATGATCTTGACCAATTTCATGCAGGCATTGTACATAATCGACCAATGGTGACGCGTAAGAAGGTAGGAACTACAGAAAACAGTAAAAGCGATGCAAATACGTGTACAGATTAGAGGCCCTATTTTGATCTAAGTGCATGGTCTAAAAGGGTTGTCCCTATTCTATTAATGAGTAATGGGCATGTTTTGGGCATGACCTGCAATAAACCAATCAGAGGACCCCAGGGGACCCCTCAATTCGACCACTGGTCTTTACTGGTTGAATTAAAATGAACGAACGAACACATCTAGGGCCCTAACACTATAATACTTGAAACATGAAACTATAATGAAAATGAAAATTAAATGAAAAGTTTTGATTGCTGTAAGAAATTTAGACCTGCTCATGTCACATCACAATTTTTTTACGTGTATTTACAGCGTTGCACATTATAACCAATCGCACACGATTCTGTTGAGTTTATGAACACAATGGCCAATCAGAGGCATCCACATAGACATCGCTGAAACCTCTGAGTTTTTGCGCGCGCGTGCTAAATGAATCTCGCAAATTTTCTCATCATAAGCAACAAAGTGCAGATGTATGAATTCCTTAAGTATGAGATTCATTTATCATACAGTGTATGGACAGCTTCATTGATTATAACAGGAATTTTGAGTGCTTAAACTCTGACTAGACTGAAGTCAGAGATAATATTCTTTAATGCAAAAGTTCTTTACTTGCTTTCTCAATAATTTACTCGCTGTTTGAATAACTATGTAAATTAAAGCGTTATAATTTGTAACTTGGAATGTTTTTATTGAGTTGAGATCACTATAAATACAAATTC
This sequence comes from Sinocyclocheilus grahami, assembly GCF_001515645.1. Taxonomy (NCBI): domain Eukaryota; kingdom Metazoa; phylum Chordata; class Actinopteri; order Cypriniformes; family Cyprinidae; genus Sinocyclocheilus; species Sinocyclocheilus grahami. The sequence goes on from NW_015505687.1 coordinate 649,039, forward strand.
AGTCATATTAAAATATTTCCTGACATCATATCAGGTACTTGTCTAAAAAGACGGGTTTATGATGTGTGTAGTTTATAGCCTACATTACACTAACATACCCTGCAGTTGGTTTTAACTCTGCCTATGGGTAGATATTTAATTCTTCTTTGCTTAATGATAGTTTGGTACACCAAATTAACTGATATTGAATAAGTTTTTGTCTTAGAATCGACGAACAGCCACTTAGGTTTTTTGAGCGATAACGAGGATGAGACAAAACAAACCCAAAAATAAAAATATGACGAGAGATTAAAAGAAATGTGCTAAGTTTGCTATTTATTTATAATTTTCTCTATATAAGGGGTGGGGGGCTTTGAGCTTTAAGAGCTTTGACACAATTCGAGCACTGGTAAAGACTGTATGTGTGAAAGGGGCTTTTGTCTGCTAGCAGTATATTTCTGCTGTATATTTCTGATTGTATCATTTAGAGATTTGTACGCTTAGAAATAATTTCTTTTACATTTGGTCAAATTTGAATTGAATGATTTTTCTAAATTAGTTCTAAATTGTCAGTCAGATGTCTGGTCCCTGACATGATCATTTTAGAACACAAACCTTCTTTTCGCCAGTGTTCTGCCACCACCACCATGCTTGACAATACAAAAGGTATTATCTGGGTGCTGTTGTGTATGGTTTGCACCAAAAACAGTGCTTTACTTTCAGGCTTTTTCCAAATGGAATCAAACAAAGTTCCCCCAGGCCTCTCCTTGATCTTCAATACAAAACTAATCTGATCTGCTATTTTAGTTCTAAGACCTCATAAAGGCACTGCCATTCAGGGTGGCACATCAAGCTCATGTGGATTCAAAAATGACGCAAAGGTGTACCATGTTAACATTATTGCTTAAGGTAATTAAATACCTCAACCGATTTAGGTTCTTAAAATAAAATGTGTTTTCAGATATTTACTCAATTCAAATATTTGAAAACTTCATTTCATTTATTCATCATAGAAAAATCCTTTTACAGGTTAAAATATAATTGGTAGGAGTGACAGCACTATAGATGTAATGATTACACTAATGAAAAATACAAGACAAAAGAAAGAGTTTACATTCAGAGTTTTTATTTGGCTTGCTTCTGAGGACTGGCTTCTTCCACGATAAGAATCCAGCATACACTGAAACTACTTTTTTTTTTACGCCACTTAAAGTCGCTCAGACTGCACAAACACTAAAAAGCGTATACAGCACTCTTTCCCAAAGTTTATTTATCGGATTAAACCCATACAGAAAAGTACACAAGACCAGTCACAGAATTAGAAATGAAAACGTTCACTTATATAGAAATGGATTAAAAAACACAGAGGTATTTACAGTTTGGAATTGTGCACTTCATATTACATATGCTTCATCAACTAAACAAATCTTTATGGCTGTAAACACATAAACCAGATGAATTATACAAAATGATCGATATCTTAGAAAGATTTTCTTTCCAAAATATAAACATCAATATTTGTTGAACAATTTCCCAAAATCATTAGCATCAGTTGGTGTACAGCAGATATATTTGGCAGTGAATTAAATCATTGTTCCTTTAGAATCTGTCAGCTTGTACTATGTTTGGCCAAGCTTCTGTCCAAACATAGAGTAAGACTCGAAGAACCTCAGGCGCTTTGATCTTCTGAGATACGGACAATACAAACACAGTGTATTAATATACAGACATCTGTTTCCACATCTCACTGAGAGAAGATGCAGGAAAACTCCTTCACATTTGTTCCTTTTCATCCACTTCCTTCCCCTCACTCATCCTTCCCTTCACTCAGCTCACTCAGAATAGTCAAAAGCATAATATAATGTTCTACATGAATGCAAGAGATATTCACAGTCATGTTGGGTATCATTTGAATTGTCTCCATGCGACTGGTACAATGGTCTTAATCTTACAAGAAGTAGACTAAAAGTTAATACAGATCCTAAGAGTTTAGAGATATGTTGCTTACTGTAGAGGGTGTGCCATTCCCTAGTGTCATTGAAGCAAATTACAATCTGTCCCCAAAATGTGTAAACTCTCCACGTCTAGGCCTTAATCAATGCCAGTTCCAATTGTTAGTTTCTGTCTCCACCTGGAAGATATTTGTCTTGGTCTGAGTACTTAAGCAAATTTGGCAAGAAGATCAGGGTGCTTCTGTAGCCAGATGAACCCATAGCGTCCACACACACTATACTATGTATTTTTTCTTATGTCAGGAATGCATCCTTTACTTTAGATTTATCTTTGAGGATTTGATGTCTTATGTATTATGCCAATTACATAGTCAATTCAGAGATATCAAATCAAATCAACATATTTACCTGACTGATAATAAATTGTTACATTTGATTTTATTCTGACTTACTCTGAGATTATTGTCCATAACACCGCAAATCTAAGTTCAGGTTAGTAAGAGACTAAAATGCAGCTTAGGTGGAGCAGAGGGGCACACCAACTGATGTTTTAGAGCTCCGACTAACACATTGACGTTAGTCATGTATACTTAGACTGTAGAGGCTAATCATGGGTTTTCTGTTTAGAGCAACAGTGTTGTTGTTGACTAAATAGGGGTGAGCCTCAACTTCTGATTATTGTAATATTATTCTAACTAAGTGTACATGGGAAACCATGGCATGATTATATAAAGTTACCATTAGAGGAAGTTAAGTTGGTCAACTTGGTTCTATGGTAGTGGTCATGACCTCTGGTTAGATATAGTTTTACCTTAATTAGATGGCGGCGCATTCAGATGCAGCAAAAAGACGAACTTTTTATGTTCTGTGTATTGTTTTTTTACTTGCACGTAGTGTAGCAGACAGTGTGAGTGTTACATATAGCTGTGAGGTGTTATTAGACTGCTTATGCACAATCTCACTTTATTACACTATACTGTTGCTGTACTACTGTTACAGTTCTATTTATTTATTACTTATTGTTCTCTACTTGTTATCTGGTGTCTTAAAGAGCCACTAACACTATTTTGTTGCTCTGTACCACTGGTGCATACAATGCCAATAAAGATTCATTCATTCATTTAAGTATGTTCAGATCTATGGGGTCTAAATAATATATTCTAGAATTAGCAAAGCCGGTACGGGCCTTCATGGTCATGACCTCTGGTTAGATATAGTTTGACCTTAATTAGATGGCGGCGCATTCAGATGCAGCAAAAAGACGAACTTTTTATGTTCTGTGTATTGTTTTTTTACTTGCACGTAGTGTAGCAGACAGTGTGAGTGTTACATATAGCTGTGAGGTGTTATTAGACTGCTTATCCACAATCTCACTTTATTACACTATACTGTTGCTGTACTACTGTTACAGTTCTATTTATTTATTACTTATTGTTCTCTACTTGTTATCTGGTGTCTTAAAGAGCCACTAACACTATTTTGTTGCTCTGTACCACTGGTGCATACAATGCCAATAAAGATTCATTCATTCATTTAAGTATGTTCAGATCTATGGGGTCTAAATAATATATTCTAGAATTAGCAAAGCCGGTACGGGCCTTCTAGAATATTAGTCAATCGCCTCTGTCTAATGACCAAGACTGACAAGTTTGTGAGTACGAAATCTGTATACGCGGCCGGTATGAGACTCAGAAGTGTTATAGTAATACGAATGAACAAGTACAATAAGACTAAAGAATTAAATAGAATAATCAGATGTCTAGATAAATTATCCTATGAACAATCAATAATAATTGTGAATCTAACCTAAATTCGAGGTCATAATAAAATGGACTCAGATTAGAATTTACTTTAAATTGAATTACTTTGCGCATTGAATAGACACACTGTAAACTTTCAACTACCATTGGATACCTTCGTTGGGCCAATTGGGTGGACCTTATAAAAGTACATTTACAGATGCAGTCCTCGGTTTAAATGTGTAGTGTTGTTCCAAAACCTGACTGATCATTGACTGACTATGTGAATTTGACTACACGAATGACTACAGGATTTACTGGAAAAACCATTGTCGTCACTGGTTTTTTTTTGTTAGTTTTTTTGCCATAAACAGATTTTACACTGGAAATAATAGATGAAAAAGCAGAAGACGGTGCTCTCGTGCAAATCTTTCATGCAAAAGCTTCAAAGACAACTACATTTCTTATTTGAAATATGCATGCATTTAATATTTATATATAAACAGTTTTGGAGCAATTTGGAGCTGTCTAATGAACTGCCTCTGAAGAGATAGGTGCTTTAATGCTAAGAATTTCAGATCGTTCAGTCAAGCTGTATATTCTATGTTTTATTTTGGCCCTAAAGTCACCACGAATTAAAAATTGACAATTCTTATTTTTATGGAATGTTACAGTATTTATTATAAATGAATTATCCATTCCATCGTAATTCTTAATCAAAAACATTAATGTCCCCTCCCAATAGCATCCCTCCATAAGCTCCAGCTGGGCAATAATCCAGCAACCTGTCACTCACATGAGATCGCTCAATTAGCAAACAACAACTATTCAATAAATTCCCGATGAGCTAGAGAGATTTTGTAATATGGAATCAAACCACAGGAGTGATGAGTGACACACAGTATCTAGAGTGTAGAAGATTGTGTGTAAGGAACTCACATTTTTTACATATAAGTGCTGCTCCAAACTTTTACCTTCCTAAAGACCCAGACTGACTGGCTCCTTGGCTGGCCTACAGTGTTAATTCCCGATGCCGTTCGTTTTTTTTTTCTTTTTCATTTGAGAACCTGTCACGATAGGGAAGAAAAGATGATCGCAATTTCTGTTTCATGGCGACTTTAGGGATGCTGAGTAGAGATCTTGTTTAACCAAATTGTTACAGGTGTTGCTTGCTTAACTTAGTCATTTCTTCCTGAAAGTAGATTATCAGGGTGAAAATGAGCTAGAGAGATTTTGTAATATGGAATCAAACCACAGGAGTGATGAGTGACACACAGTATCTAGAGTGTAGAAGATTGCGTGTAAGGAACTCACATTTTTTCCATATAAGTGCTGCTCCAAACTTTTACCTTCCTAAAGACCCAGACTGACTGGCTCCTTGGCTGGCCTACAGTGTCTTATCTGGTTTCTGCTGCTGAGGAAGGCTTCGGTGGAGCTCGGGATACACCAGGAAGCCAGTGAAAGTGATATACTTGGCATGATTACTGTAAGCACCAAATCCTTCCCTCTGGTGGCTGTAGAGCCAGACAGTATCTCCAGCCTGCAGTGACAACATCAGACTCTGGCTCTGCAGGGCCTTCTCAGTGTCGCTGTCATCGTAGATCATGGTCTGTACCTCCAAATGGTTTTTCATCAGCTTCACTGACAGGGTCTTATGGGGCAGCTTGCCAGCATTAAAGGAGAAGTAATAGGCTCCTGCTACTCTGCATTTGAATATACCAGAGCTCAAGTTGAAGTCGTTGCCAATGTTGACCAACTCTGTGTCGAAGATGATGGGCTGGTGCTCAGGGTATCCTTGATCTACTCCCACAATACTCTGAGTGCGGCCCACTGAGAATGCTGACCGCTGGTCATCATCTTCCTCCTCTCCATCTCTCCCATCTTCCTCTTTTATCTCTTCATCCCGTCTCTCTTCTTTCATACTCACAGCAGTGTCTTTGGTAACTGTATTTTCATGCTCAGACAATGAGTGATCGCTGGTTTTCGGTGGCTGATGGTCACTGTCATGATCTTTGCGTGTGGGTTCTTGGTAGCCGTATACATCGGGGTAGATCAGGTAACCATTGAAGGTGGTGTAATGACCCGTGTTGCTGTAGATAGCGTAGCGAGGGTCTCCATGAAGACGGAGCCAAACAGTGTCTCCAAAATCAAGCTGAAGCATGGCGCTCTGGCTCTGCACCTTCCGCTCTTCTCCGGCATTCTCGTCATAGACAATCGCCTGAACCTCATTGCGGTTCTTCATCAGCATGACCGACAGGTCTCGACGCGGGAACTTTCCCACAGTGAATGAGAAATAGTACGCGCCCGGAATCCTGCAGCGGAATAAGCCAGCCTTCGGATCGAAATCGCCACCTATGTTGACATACTCTTTGTCGAAGGTGACGACCATCTTGGGCCCTCCCTCCATGCTGCTGGTACGTGCCACAGAGAACGCGGACCGCAGCTCCACGGCGTCAGACATGCGGGCGAATGCCCATGCGGTGGTCACATGACACAGCACACGCAGCAGCAGGAGCCTGGTACCAGGCAGCATTTTAACTGCAGAGGGAATAAAGAATAATAAAACAGCTCTGTTAATTATCGTCGACAAAGCCGTGAACATAAACAAAAACTGTTTAACACTCTCATTTAAAACAGTTAAGCTTGTAAATGATAGCTGCTGCTCGTTATCAAAACATCAGCTCCAAAAAAAGAGCAATCATTATGCATACAAGTGCCAGCAGGAGGTGGGATCAAAACAGAACAGATCAGTGCCTTTAGTAGATACAACAGGATGAGAGCTGTATTATCAGACCCTCTCTCTTTTCCCCTGAGATAAGCGGTAATAGGACACACACTGGATCAGCACATCACGGCAGAACACTAGAGGTGACAGAACACTGAGATTGAAATTTCAGATCAGTTCTGCACAGCTTTCGGGGGGTCCCATCCCCAAATCCCACTGCAAATTTTCACCCCATGTTTTAGTGTATCTATCATGGCAATCAATACAAAAAGATTACAAAAACATATGGCTGCATTTCTGAAGCATTTTTATTTAAAGGGTTCATATGATGCGATATTTAAAATGTCCCTTTCTCTTTGGAGTGTTACAAGCTCTTGGTGCATAAAGAGGATCTGTAAAGTTGCAAAGACTAAAGTCTCAAATCCAAAGACATATTCTTTATAAAAGTTAAGAGTCAACCACGCCTACCTAAAACGGCTCGTTCTAACATGCCCCCACGTCTACGTCACGATGTGGGAAGATTGGCATAGTGCCACCCAAATGTTCACGAAAAGAAAGAAGGCATAACTTTTATTCTCACTGTAGTATTGTTGCTGCCGCCGCCGCCATATCGTGAAAGGCGCTGTATGTTTCGTTGTGAAAGCAAAAACTACTTTGTTTGGCCTTCCAAAAGCACGGGTATCAGAAAGGCGGGCATAGAGGAGAAACAATAATGTACAGTATGTGGAAAATAATGTGTTTTTTGAACCTTAAACCGCATAAACACATTTCATTACACCAAATACACAAAATAATGTTCTTTTTAGCAACATCATATGACCCCTTTAAATCAAAAGAGAAGCTGTGAAGTGACCCCATTTGTTGTGATTCATCAAATGATTCATATTAAAAGGGTTGGATAGTGATCGTTATAGATTTGCACATAGACTGCAAATGTGCTTAGGCTGTATTCAGTACCTCTTATTGTGACACAGATATTGCCAGCCCTCCATCCGCTGATCTATGGCCCATAGGAGCATGTGCCTACGTGGAGAGCAGTGTACATGGGGTATTGCAGGACACCTGGTAACTATTGTGTCTATACAATGCTGTTAAATATCCTTCATAATGTGTCTCTTGCATGAATTAAGGCATTAAACCTTAAGCTTCTGTTTGATTTAATGATGGATGGAGCTCATCATCCCTCTGCCACATTGAAATATGAATAAAAATGAAAAGAGAAATTGCAAAGAGGTTTTTGCTCTTAATGAGATCTCTTGAGATGCCAGAGAAGTTGGACTTCTGTTTTTCACGGATGAAACACTGAGCTAAGCCACACTAAAAATAGCGTGCCCGCGTTCTGTTTGGTATTTGAACAGTTTAAGAATATTCATGTGAAATGCCTAAAATCAGCATGTGTAGGTGGTTATGCTAGGATTTTCTTAGCTGACCTAAAAACAATTATCTAGCCCATAAGAAGTGTGTTTTATTTAAGAAATATCTGATTTTATATGATTGTGATCTACATCCTTCATCTGTTTCAAACTAAATGGCTTAGTGTCATGTAAATCATTCATGAAATATCCTGGGTGCATTTACTACTGATTGCATACTTGTTTAACATTTAATGTTTGACTGAGTGTTGACAGGATATTAAAATGTGCTGGTGGGTTAAGTAACAACAACAAAATAACATTTTCCTCCTGTTGTTTGATCTCTATTTTTAGCTGAGCAATGCTTTTATGCCCTAACAATCTGAACACTGAGGAGGGAGACATCAATATTTGTCAATGCCTTTCTTGTGTTCTCAGCTTCACCGTTTTCCTTAACGAATCCTGAACTGCAGCGTCCTTTGAGAACACACAGAGTAAACCCTTCAGCTCAGTGAAGTAAAAACACAAAATGTCTATATGCAACAGCTGAGATCAAACATGCCTAATATGCATTTTAATGCATTTATAGATTGCCCATGTTTGCTTATATACATTACTGTTTGTATGATTTCATTTGGCTTCTTTGAACCATGGTCACATCTAGCTACAAAACCATTTTCAGCTGGCTATAGGCTGGTTATAATTTCACTCAGACCAAACATTTGTGTTGGTGTAAACAGGCCTCGTCAATTCTGACGTCAAACGTTCATGAGGAGTGAACTTTACATACAACAAGATTCACAAGATGTCGGATATACATCACAATAGGGTAGACATAGGGTCATATAATGGAAGTGGATGGGAATCACGGCTTTGAGAGTCAAAAAAACATGCACAAACAAAACCAAATTAAACCCTGCGGCTCGTGACGATACATTGATTTGTAAAGACACGAAACGATCGGTCTGTGCAAGAAACTGAACAGTATTTATATAATTTTTTACCTCTGGTTTACTGCAATGTCCAAACTGTCCTGAGTGTGTTCTCAACAGCCAGCGCATGATGAGTAATGCACTTATAAGTCTGCGATCCGCCGTACAGCAAGAAGAAGAAGAAGAAGAAGAAGAAGACACGTCAGGCGCCGGCTGAAGAAGAAGATGCGAACGCGCACAGGATGCACTCAGGACAGTTCGGACATTGACGGTGAATCAGAGGTAAAAAACGATATAAATACTGTTCAGTTTCTTGCACAGACCGATTGTTTTGTGTCTTTACACATCAATGTATTGTCACGAGCTGCAGGGTTTAATTTGGTTTTGTTTGTGTATGTTCTTTTGACTCTCAAAACCGTGATTCCTATTCACTTCCATTATATGACTGACAGACTGCAACGGTTTGAGTTAAAGGGGTCATATGACGTTGCTAAAAGAACATTATTTTGTGCACATTAATGCAACGTGTTTATGCGGTTTAAGGTTCAAAAAACACATTATTTTCCACATAATGTACATTATTGTTGCTCCTCTAAGCCCCACCTTTCTGAAACGCTTCGTCTGCATTTGTGATCGGAGAAATGACAAACAAACAAGCGCTACTCTACACTGTTTAAAACTTGCGTTTGAATCATCAGTGGCAAATTGTTTAAATATAAAAAATGTACTTACAGGCTGTGAGTCAGAAGCGCCAGACTGTCCTTGCAAAGTTGGAACTGCCCCACTTTATAGAACAGCCTTTGAATACAGACCCATTGTAGGCTATGCAGAACTGCAGGTTCAGGAAACAGTCCTCCATAAAAATGCATCACACACTGCAGGCTAGAGTGAGTGGCGGCCGGCGGGCTAGAGTGAGGAACGGCAGATTCTACGAAGGAGCGTCCGGAGGGCTTGCGGCAACCACATGTGACGACCCCGGGCTAGCCTCCGCTTCGTCCACGGTGAAAGCCGATTCGGCGATCCACAGCACGAAGTTGATGTATTTTCTCAGTGACCAGCACGGATCAGCTCTAGGCATGATGAAGCGGATATCATCCTCTTTTGGAAGCCCAAACAAAGTAGTTTCGCTTTCACAACGAAACACACAGCATCTCCATAACATGGCGGCGGTGGCAACAACAATACTACAGCGAGAATAAAAGTTATGCCTTCTTTCTTTGCGTGAACATTTGGGCGGCGTTATGCAAATCTTCCCACATAGTGAGGTAGACATGTGGGGGCGTGTTAGAATGAGCCGTTTTAGGAGGGCGTGGACTTTTATAAAGAATATGTCTTTGGATTTGAGACTTTAGTCTTTGCAATTTTACAGATCTTCTTTATGCACAAAGAGCTTGTAACACTCCAAAGAGAAAGGAATAATTTAAATCACATTATATGACCGCTTTAAAAATCTCCGTTTGTGTTCTACTGAAGAAACAAAGTCACCTAAATCTTGGATGCCCTGGGGGTAAGCAGATAAACATCAAATTTTCTTTTTTGGGTGAACTATCCCTTTAAGCTATGTAAAACACATTAAGTGACTAAGTGTAAATGCCCCCTTACATCACAGAAATTGTGCTATAGCAACAATATACACACAGACACCAATGGACGTTTCCCCATGGGCCGATACTAGGTGGCCTGTAGCATTCACAAAGCTTTTGCTGAAAGAGGCAATACATTATTGACACTCCAGCCTGTGGACATAATCGCTTTTATCACAGGAAATACTAACATTCATCAACAGGAGCACTGAAGTGATATAAAGCAAAATGTGATTGCAGGTAAAGAGGAGTGGACACACTTGGCCTCAGTTTGCTTGTGAAACTCCACTCAGCACGTGAGGGGCAGTGTGTGTGACACGACTGTGGTGTTTAATGAGGGTCTGTGGAGTATCAACATACACTGAAGAGTGTAGTGCCTGTGAGTTTATGCTCCGGGGCCCAGTTATCTCCTCTCTCTTTCTCTCTCTTTCCCTAACAGCCTTTGGTACCACACTCTGATACTGCCACTTTCATTGAACCATTCAGCCATGCACACACCCTCTATTCTGGCAGCACACTCTAATAAATCTCAAACACACACAGACAAAATACAGCAGTCTTTACAGAAGGGTAGGATATAGGTGCTGGAGATCAGAAGAAAAAAAGAAACAAAAAAGATATGTTTTATAAGTCAACGACAGAAGTAGAACAGGAGGAAGATGAAAGCCAAGTGAGGAGACATTTAAATATTGGAACGATGACAGTCACCACTCTGTGTGTGTAATGAGGGCTTGAACCCGACAGCTGGCGTCTCCAGAAACTCCCAGCGACAGACAGAATCAGTCATTCTCCACAGTTACAGCATTCCATTAGACTACTAAGTGGTTGCAAATTGAACTACTATCAATTTGAATATTATTCTTGCTTTAATATTTCACTGTGTAATCTGCAGCAGTCAAATTGAATAAAGTTGGGTAACGGCACAGCTCGCCTGCTGCCCTGTATGTGTGTGTGTAATCTGTCATCTGTGACATGGGTGATGACCCAGTGTACGAACAACCTGCTGCCAATAAAAACACAACACCTCTTCTGTTAAACTACGGCAAAATACATCATGCACAACCTATTGTAAAAATAAACATAAATAACAATACCTCTCACTCAGACTATCATCTTATTACTCATCTCAATGCCACAAGCAAAAAACTAAAAATTATTCCAATGTCCTTAATAACAACTCCTCAAACAAATACATCATTCTGCACTCAAAAAGGTTAAAAATATTTACAGTAATTGTATAGAGCTAAGAAATTATTCTGAAACTATGCTATAAATATGTATGCTGTATACATCAGGAATTGATAATAAAATCAGTGTTATGTGTCCTTGCAATAGACTCTATGCATTCACTCTCCACGCATCCAATTAAACATGCTGTGGATATGAATCAAAGCTAATTAATGGTTTCATTTACAGTGATCCTTGCACAATAAAACATCCTTGACTTATGGTGTGAATAGAACCGCATGTGCTTTAGTGTTTGATTTTTGCCATGGAAACATGCAATACCCTTCCTCTATCTTAACCTACATGCTAACATCTATAAATAGGTACACGGACATTTATCGGGAAGCCAGATAGTCATTTCATACAATTTTAATGAGTTTATCTGTAGAAATATTCAGTTTCTTATTCCACACACACATGTATGTGGAAGCTGAATGGGTTTTTAGTGTCTTCGGGGAAATCTCCCTGGCAGTGCAGATGCGTATCACATCACTATTAGCAACAAAGAGCCTCTCTGTCTCTCTCCCTTGCTCACGCTGTCCCGATGTGATGTAGATATGAGCGTGGAGAGCGTACAACCTGGCTTTGTCAGTATCAACCCCACATGTGCTGTTTTCAAAGCGTTCAGCCAAAGGTTTACCTCTGTTGCAGCTCTGCTCTCTGCTATAATCAACAATAGCAGCATCAGCATCAGAGAGAACCGTAGAGCATTATCACAAAAGTAGATCAATTCCCCTCATCTCATATGGTCATTAAATGGCAGTAACACATCAGGACAATTGCAGCACAGAGAGGTATAAGACCAATCGTATAAGTTTGCACCTCTGATAGAGTGTTTACACCGATCAGATAAAAGAGGAATACAAAGCAGTTGGGTGCAATCGCCACTGCATCACAAGATAGAGGGAGATAAAGAGAAACCACATCCTAATGCTGTTGTTCTTACCTGTGTGGTCAGAGCTGCAGGAAGCTGTCTTGAAGTTCTCTCAGAGGACTGAATGAAGAAGTGTCTTTCTCTTTTTCTTTCTCTCCCCTTATTCTTTTCTTCTCTCAACCTGCTGCTGCTGATGTCTGGTGCAGCACACACCCACACATTCATGCGTGCACACTCTCTCTCTCACACACACACACACGCGCACACACACACACACACACACTCTCTCTCTCTCCAATACAGTCATTGGAGGATTTAAGAGCAATCGGGGAGCTGCAAGCTGATTGGGGGACTCTGGAGCAGTCTAACGAACAGCCATTCTGGAAGGACTATCAATAGGAAGACTCCAGGGGGTGTTGCCTGTTGTCCATGAGCAAACATCTGTTTAAGAGCAAGCCAAACTGGGTATGATGATCTCTTATGATCTTATTTTGCGAATATGCATGTGTTTATGCGCACTTAATATGAAAACGGCTGTATGCATTATTCTTATGTATGCAAGCGTATTTTCTCACAAGACCCAATTGCAATGGCAGACTGTAATAAATACACACAGGTTTTAGTTTTTAGTAATTTCACACCTCTGCACATAATCATAGTCATTACTCAGAGTCCCAGAGGAGAGACATTTTACACAGAGTAAGAGATGGATTTTGTTTGTTATTCCACTTTACATTGTTTGCAATATATATATATATATATATATATATATA
>NW_015505687.1:662515-666902 GCF_001515645.1 Sinocyclocheilus grahami
TCACACACACACACACGCGCACACACACACACACACACACTCTCTCTCTCTCCAATACAGTCATTGGAGGATTTAAGAGCAATCGGGGAGCTGCAAGCTGATTGGGGGACTCTGGAGCAGTCTAACGAACAGCCATTCTGGAAGGACTATCAATAGGAAGACTCCAGGGGGTGTTGCCTGTTGTCCATGAGCAAACATCTGTTTAAGAGCAAGCCAAACTGGGTATGATGATCTCTTATGATCTTATTTTGCGAATATGCATGTGTTTATGCGCACTTAATATGAAAACGGCTGTATGCATTATTCTTATGTATGCAAGCGTATTTTCTCACAAGACCCAATTGCAATGGCAGACTGTAATAAATACACACAGGTTTTAGTTTTTAGTAATTTCACACCTCTGCACATAATCATAGTCATTACTCAGAGTCCCAGAGGAGAGACATTTTACACAGAGTAAGAGATGGATTTTGTTTGTTATTCCACTTTACATTGTTTGCAATATATATATATATATATATATATATAGATACACTCTTAAAAATAAAGGTGCTTCACGATGCCATAAAAGAACCTTTTGATCTAAATGGTTCCATAAAGAACTTTCTGTTTCACAAAAGGTTCTTTGTGGTGAAAGAAGGTTCTTCAGATTACAAAAAGGTAAGAAAGAGATGGAACCAAAAATGTTCTGTTCCCAGCAGTTCCCTCCACCCCATCCTGACCATTCTGGCATTGAGCGGATTAATCTGTTTCCATAACATTCATTCTGGCCCTCTCTCATTATTTGTCATGATGAATGCTTGTATCTAGTCTCTGGAAGATGAGCATTTGGGACAATAATAGCTATATTTAGTTATTATACAGTAGGGTCTTCTTGCGTAATTGATTTGAAGATATTCATTCAGATGTGAAATTTAATCGCCCCTTTTAAAGTGCAAAATCTGCTCTATGACTTTCACACGGGTCATGAGGAGAGATGAGCTTTCTCTCTCTCCTCCTGTGACTCACTGCTGCTTGAAATGAGCATCTGAAGAAAACAGGTTGCTCACCCCCTCCTCAAGCGGACTCAGCCATGAAGACTAAACTCACGGTGACTGAAATGCTATTATGATGAAAGACTCCTTTCCAAACTTCAGTTGCAGCCACTTTCTTTCCTCAGACACCGAGGCTACCTGGTCTGAGCTCTTAATTGAGCCATTCCCCTGGAACAGGTGTTTATACAGCGATATCATTCTAGCTGTTGAAATAATATTTTATTCACCCTGATCCAACTTGATCTGTTAGCTACACTGACAATAATATCATGACTGTCATCATAATTCATATTATCATATTATATCAATAAATATCTGTTGGTCAAATCCAAACGGAAAAATACAACGCAGCATTGATACTTCTTAAGAGCTTGACGTCTTAGATGCCCTGCTTTGAGGGTGTGAAAAAGCGGAATGGTGGTAATTTTTAGATTGGAAATTCCTTCTAAACACAAACTCTCATGCCTAAATTTTGGAATATAGGTCTTGAAAGAGGTAATCAGAATGGAAGGGTAAAAGTATTTAGCTTGTGGAGAGGGACATAAAGTAGGGACTCGAGCACTTAGTCAAACTCTAAGTTACCCCCTGGACTACTTCAAGTTGAATGAATGTGGATTTGGGTGGTGCGAAGGTGTGGAAGTACTGTCACAGGAGTGAGGTAAGCAGCCACTTATATGTGCTTGTCTTGTGATTGACAGGTCAAGATGAACAAGCTCCTCCTGAACTACCATTTAGTATACATTTAAGAATGTAAAAATTATTTTGTCCATCACAGTGCATGAGCTGTCTTTCGCAACATTACATTTAAGTGATACCCAAAAATTATGATTCTCTCATAATTTTATTACCTTTATGCCATCCCAAATATGTATGACTTTCTTTCTTCAGATGAATACGAAGAAAGATTTTTAACCTCTCTTTGAGTCTATATAATGCAAGTGGATAGTAACCAAACAGTTGACTCTTCAAAAAACACAAAAAGCAATCTTCAAAAACGCAAAGCAATCCCAATGGTAATCAATGTTTTCTTAAGAATTGTAACCATTGCTTCTGGCCAACTGTCATACACAAGTTCATGAGTTTATGCTTGATGTAAATGTCAGCATGTTGTAAAGCTTGTGTGAGAAGTGACAGTCCTCTGTGCTTCACCATCACTTCTCGGGTAAGCTTCACAACCTGTAAGCTAATGCACCACTTAACGATCATGAATGCATGTATGACAGTTGGCGGAAACTGATGGTTTATAGTTTAAAAAGTTAATAATATTAGTATTTTTCTCACACACCTGTTGTTTTACTTCAGAAGACATTGATTCATTCACTGAGGTTGTATGGATTACCGCCATGATCGCCGTGTGTGGTTTATGAAGCATCAGCTTTTGGGTTATTATCTACTTGCATTATTTTGGACTCACAGAGATGGATTATTTTTCTAAAAATCTTCATTTGTGAGAAGTCATATCCATCTGGGACAGCATGAGGGTGAGTAAATGAGAGAAAACTAATTTTAAGAAAAAAATTACAATATAGCAAAATAATGTCTTTTTATCACAATGCTTACAAGAATAATGTATAAACCGAATAAAAAAACCACATTTATTATTAAATATTATTTACAAATTAAGTATTATTATGCACTATTTTTAATTTTTTTTATATTACATTGTAAGTTAAATTCTGATATCCATATAATGTTGCTAAAGCTGATAATGACTTGTAACAAAAATCAATACCATGACTTCCTAATTCTCACTGGAAAAACTATGCCAAACAAAAAAAATTAATGAGGAACTATGAACCACCTTATGGTTTACAAGGTGACAAGTAGAGCAAGCTGTAATCTGTTTAGCCAGAAAGCAAACACAAACTGATGTTTAACTTATTAGCATTGCTAGAAGCACTACATGAGCATGGCAGCCAGGGAAAGTTAACTGAGCAACATGAAATCAGTAATACATCCCTTCGATTTCACGCTCAGACCATGACAAGCTGCTCTGGAACGAGAGGTGCCAAACCTCATGCCTCATGGCAGCAATCTGTGACAAGAAATGTGCCTGTGCGTTTGTGTGTGTGTCAAGAAAGGAGTGAGTGACAGAGAGGGAATTTTCCTTGACAGATCTCTCCAGTTACGGGGATTAGATGGAACAAATTTCCTGAGCTCCAGTTTCCCATCATCCTCTCTCTGACACTGCTCATTTTCTCTCCATCTCCTCAAAATAACTCCTTCAAAAAGAGAGGGAATGACAGAGATAGCGAGCAATAAAGCGATAGAATAAATAGGTGTATGTTCTCAGGTTTAATCTACAGACCACCAAATTTCTCACACAATCTCCATCTGTC
Source organism: Sinocyclocheilus grahami (assembly GCF_001515645.1). Classification (NCBI taxonomy): domain Eukaryota; kingdom Metazoa; phylum Chordata; class Actinopteri; order Cypriniformes; family Cyprinidae; genus Sinocyclocheilus; species Sinocyclocheilus grahami. The sequence continues at coordinate 665,889 of NW_015505687.1, forward strand.
CACTTTCTCTTTCTTTTTCACCTCATCTTTTTGTCACTTCAAACAGGGTGACTGTGTGTCTTATTGAGTGTTTGTGCCTCGTCAGATAGTTTATTTGAAATTTCCCTGGTCTGTCAGGAGGAATGTCCTTTTTGTGATGGATTTATTTGTAGTCATTTATGGCTATTTATGCATCTTTAACTGAAGCAATTGCAAACAAACTGCAAAGGTTGTGGAATAAAAAATAAAAAAAAACTTTCAATATAGAGAATATATCTATATTTCAAACTTTTTCATGCCCCAAAATTGGATGATCCCCTAGCAAGTGATGGATCCACTAAGCTGAAATCAGTGGTGGAAAGAGTACTAAGAAATTGTACTTAAAGCTGCATTCCGTAACTTTTTTTGGTTAAAAATGATCCTAAATCAATATTTGAGCAAGTACATAACCAGCCACTGTTCGAAACTATCGCCTTACTTTAGCCCGATTCACAACGATTAGCTTATAATAATGTTTTTTAATTTGAGTGGTACGGGTAGGTTTTCGCTGGAAATTCGAGCATGCTGCTGCGTCATTGCGTCACGACTGTAAACATAAAGAAGTTGTCCTGGCTACTAGGCTATCGCACGTGAGGATCCTGCAGGTGGCGGATCGTTTATAGCCTTTTCTCACAGCAGCTAGAATAATTAAATGTACCATTTTGATGCCGGATTGTAATCCATAAAGGATTATGTGTTCATGAAACACATGTGAATGAAATTAAATTATATTCCAGTTATAAATCTGCTTCTGATTACAGATAGCCTGGGATTACAAAGATTTGTATTTTAAAGAAAACCAGTCGAAGGGAGCATAATTTGCTTTTTGGGTTAAAAGAATTTCTTAATATGAAATTCGAAGAGTATGACAATTAGATTAGACTGTGCAGAAATTGAAATCTACACGCTAATACACACTATACTCATAGTCACCAATGCTGATGTTGTTAACATTAATCATTTGAGAATAAAGTATAACAATAATAATAATTTGAA
>NW_015505687.1:678624-679514 GCF_001515645.1 Sinocyclocheilus grahami
CTATCGCATGTGAGGATCCTGCAGGTGGGGATCGTTTATAGCCTTTTCTCACAGCAGCTAGAATAATTAAATGTACCATTTTGATGCCGGATTGTAATCCATAAAGGATTATGTGTTCATGAAACACATGTGAATGAAATTAAATTATATTCCAGTTATAAATCTGCTTCTGATTACAGATAGCCTGGGATTACAAAGATTTGTATTTTAAAGAAAACCAGTCGAAGGGAGCATAATTTGCTTTTTGGGTTAAAAGAATTTCTTAATATGAAATTCGAAGAGTATGACAATTAGATTAGACTGTGCAGAAATTGAAATCTACACGCTAATACACACTATACTCATAGTAGTCACCAATGCTGATGTTGTTAACATTAATCATTTGAGAATAAAGTATAACAATAATAATAATTTGAATGGTTTGATGTGATATGAGCTAGCCGATCTTTAGATTTAATCACCATTGGTAGCAAGATTTATGGTTATGCTTTTTTCCTCAGTTGGTCAGAACAAACGTGGCAGACTTGTTACTTACTTGTTCAGATGGCAATATACGGTAAAAATTATTATTTGGGTCATACTCCAAGACGTAGGCTAGAATCTGTGATTGCGAAGTACAGTGAATATCCACACCGGTGCGATGACTGACTGCCACACATACTCTTCAGAACATTAGATTCATCCGCGCTGGAGCCGTGCCGACTCACAACCCACGCAAGCTAAATAATTCCACACACAGCTGCAATTCCAGGTTTTCAAACAGAGATGGCGACAAAGAGGCAAAACTTACAGACTGCAGCTTTAAGTAAAAGTATTGCTACTTAAAGGGGTCCTATTATGCTCTTTTACAAAGTCTTGATTTTGTTTTGGGGGTGTACTAGAACATGGTC
>NW_015505687.1:680512-709675 GCF_001515645.1 Sinocyclocheilus grahami
GAGCCGTTCGTTGTAGTTATTGAAAAGGGATTTTTAAAAAACGAAATATCTCCCTTTGGAGTGGACTTTGAGATTTGTAACTTTCTAGATCTTTTTTATGCCCAAACAAACACACTACACACTGACTAAAATTAAAAAAGTGAAAAAGCATAATAGGACCCCTTTAAGGAATAATTTACTTGAGTACAAGTAAAAAATAATATGACTCAAGTAAGAGTAAAAAAGTAGTTTGCTGAAAAACTACTCAAGTTACTGCATTACAAAGTACTTTAGTATTCTTTTTCTATTTTTAGCCAAAATTATACAATGTGAGCATTATGGAGCAGGGTTAACCCTAATCCTAACACCCATGTACTGTAATGTCTGTTTCACAAGTGAGACCCAGGAAATCCTTTATATGGACAAATGCATCAGATATCACTACAGCTGAATAACATGCAGATAGAGACGCTTTGACTGATGAAACGTGGAAGACAATAAACACACAAATGCAATGCAATGCTAATTGACATAGCTTGTATCACAGTATAGAATTTGATAAAAAAATATTTTCTGTCTCACTGTGATAAGAAGCAACATGGAACCACAGAAGCTAACTGTTTTAAACACGACTGATGTTATATAGTGATTTTGGAGCAAAACTTGATATTAGTCTCATAAATTGTCATGTTTGATGCTATGTTAAGAAAACATACTACCTATCCCTGTTGCCAGGAGCAACTGTTTTATAACTAATTTTGAAAAGTACATTCACGTATAAGATTGTGTTCATTTTTAAGAAGGGCAAAGGCAGAGAAGAGTAAGTGAAGGTTTAAAAGAAAAGAAAGGGTCTAAAACAGTGTGAATATAAAGGTGCCAGTAAAAAATAATGTGGGGCATGGGTAAGGTTGGGCATCGTTTGAATTTTAATGATTCCAATTCTTGTCAATTCCTAATTTCGATTCCAATAAGGTTAAAAAAAAATCTTAGATATCATCTTATTGCAAATTATTTCATAGTTAGCTGAATACTACGAATGAAAATCAACAGGCTAAAGAACACTTACACAAGGATGTGTGTGCAGCAGAGAGAACAGCCCGTGAGTCTTCTTGACTTGAATGGTTTAAAATCACACTGAAAGTGTAGTTTGTTATAATAACAAAGGTGGACTCCAGGCACATTTTCAGTAGGACAAAAAAAGAGCATTTTATTTAACATGTTAACCCATACCTAGGCTTGGGAATCCAAAATCTATTCCAATTCTGGAATAGGATGCTTAAGGTCAGGATTCGTCTACTTGTTATAAAATGTAAATTTTGATTCCTCTTATCAATTCCTTTGTGCGCATTTTAATGGCTTTAAACCATTCAAGCACAAAAAAACTTGTGCACTGTTTTCTGTACGGCACACATAGGGGCATAGCCATCATTTCAGAAATGAGGGGGACAGAAACGTAAAAAAAATAAAGTAATAAATAAATACATTTTTACTTTTGTCTAATTAACAGGCTTTATTTTTTCTTATGTCTTTTAATTGGCTAAGAAATCAAATACACTACTGGACGATAACCAATCATTTGTATTCTATAATATTTTCCGAATGACAATTTTAGGATTGGTTTATACAAACACATAATAAGGCAGAATAGTTTCTATACTGTAATAAAAGTTATGTCAGTTAGCATGGCATTATACATATACTATATTTATTACCTGGAAATGATCTGAAATTACCTTTTTTTTTTAATTATTTTTAGCTACAGCAATAGTGGGATGCCTTTGTCCATATTAGGGATTTCCTGCACATCATAAGTTATTATATACTTCTACTAGGCCATTTTGGACATTCTGCGCGAGATCGCCCTCCGGCTTCGAGTATGAATGAAACATGCACTGCAAGAGAGTGTTTAGCGCTCCGTAATGTTCATATCGTCTCGTTTTGGATATTAATAAATCGTCCGGTCATACATAGACTATCTTGTTTCTTCGCCCATGTACACATCCAAAGCACACATACAGAAAAAGTGATTTAAAATGCATCTGATTGACAAATAAATCATGGGTGATCTATCAGCCAGATGCACGTAAAAATGCATGTGCTCTTATTGCAATGTTGTTGGTAATGATGAGGTTATTTTAGCTTTGTACATTTAGTTTAACTGCACTGTTAAAGAAGGCGAATTCTATCATTCTACTAAACTGTGTGCATGTATTTTAGACACTTACATTGTTCTTGCTCCATCCATGCAATAATTCTATCAACCGAGTTTTCTATTTACTCTATAATAATATCAAACATCAACGGTATGACCCATTTCAGGAGCTGACAAAATTACAATTTAAAATCAAAGCATAGCTCACATTCACTAAAATCCTGAAACGCTTATTATGCTGATTCAAAACGACAACAACGCCGGTGATTGACAGTCAAAGCAAAACGCGGTTTGAACGCCCCGCCCCCCAGCTGAACTGGAAGTTTTGATTGGTTTTGCACCCGAGTCAGACCTGTCTGTTATTTGCTGAAGCGCAGGGCTCCACCCCAGAAGTTTGAAAAGTGCCCGTCAAACGCCGGCTCGCTCTGTTTCTCCATCGGCACTCCTTTTTCAAAAAAAAAATTTTTTTTGTACTTTTGGTGAAAAATAAATGTAGGGAAGTTGATATTTTAGTATTATTTTACTCAAGTAAAATAACACAAGTAGTACCACAAGCACCACAATTTAATTATACTCAAGAAAGTAGAAAAAATGTACTCAAGTACTGTAACGAAAGTATTTGTAATTAGTTACTTTCCACCTCTGGCTGAAATAAATAATTGTAATTAATCTCATGCATTATGATCAGTTCAGAAAGCAGAAAAAACAGCAACATCACAAAATTCAGTTGTCAAGTTAAAATATGTTTACTGCTTAAAGGGATAATTCACACAAAAATGAAAATATTGTCATCATTTACTCACGCTCAAGTTATTTCAAACCTATATGAATTATCTTCTTCTGTATTTTTTCCCCATACTATGGAATGTGAGTGAAGTAACTGTTAACTAGAAGAAGTAACTGTATGGTTACCCACATTCTTCAAAATATCTTCATTTGTGTTCAACAGAAGAAAGTCATACAGGTTTGGAACAACATGAGGGTGAGGAAATGGTAACAGTATTTTCATTTTTGGCCAAAATGTTCCTTTAATTACTGTTAAACATATTCATTTCTTAAGTTAAGAAGTTACATTTGTTAAAAATTTTTTCCCCTCAAATTTTCCACACAGGCACCCAAGCAGCACCCCTGTGGACCCTGCATCACACTTGAGTTACACAGCTACACAAGTCATGAAAAGATTTATCTTATTTTTCATACTGTAGTCTGGTACAATTTTCCTCTGCTGTGAGCTATTTTGATGAAACATCATCTAAACACAGAACCCTGTCTGATGATGTGTGAATTTTAACGAAATACTATGGTGGATTTAAGTGTAGTTTTCTCCACTTTTTTGCAAAAAAAAAACTTTTTTCACAAGCTGTGTAAAGTAGTGATAAGATCCATCATTATTTTGTTTATTGTTTCTATTTCTGAAATTACTTGGATTTATTTGCATTGTGTTTAATGTGGTTTTGAACACACAAATATGTATTTTCACATTTCACAATCAGAACTACTGATGTTATAGATCAGAGCAAAAACATGCCTCCCACTAGGCCAGGAAATCTCATTGATGTGTTCACGGGGAGTACAAAAAAAAGTGCCCTCCAAAAAAATCGAATCAACAGCTTCCTAGCCAAATGGAAATGAATAGAGAAGGAGACTTATGGGACTTGTGATTGTAATGAGCATTTGTTTGAGTCTTGATCTTGTGTTCTCATTGATAAACCGCCATCTGCCACAAAGTCAGAGACAGAGGGAGAGCGAGTGAGAGCAAAAGATCAGAGAGAGAGAGGGAGGTAGCTTATCCAGTCCTCCTGAGGAGCAGATGGGGGAGGAAGAGGGACAGTTTTGGATTAACTGGAACGCACTGATGTCTAGGAGGAGCTGTTGAAGACACTGCAGAGAATAATTGGGAACCACAAATAATATTCTGTGATATTTGATCTATTTAAGGAGAAGCTAATGAAAAAGAGAGAATGTGCTCTCTGTATATAAAAATATGTGATGGGTGTGTGTGTGTTCTTTAATTGTCTGGTAGATGAGAGTAAATAGGTCATGAAATTCTGTGTGCGCACATTTTATCGTCTGACCTATTTTTGTGGGTAATTTGTTCATTACTCATTTACAAATCAAAGCATTGAATCAAAACTACATTATCCTGCTTCTCGATTTCTTTCCACACTGATTAACAGGAAGAATAATTATTCCATTATTATAAGATGAAATGTGTACAATAACAATTCAGCCTAGCGTATGATTCCATAGTAAAGAGTTCCTTTCACTGGCACACTCTTTAGGTATAGTTCACCCCAAAATGAAAATCTTGCCATCATGTACTCTCCATCAAGTCATTCCAAATCTGTATGACTTTCTTCTTCTTCTATGGAACAGAATATATTTTGAGAAATTCCTCAAAGTGCTTTAAGTGTTCATACAGTGGAAGCCAATGTTAACCAAAACAGGATTTCTTCTAAATATCTTCTTTTATGTTCCACAGAAAGTAATACAGGTTTTCAATGACATGAAGGCAAGTAAATGTTGACAGGGTTTTTACTTTTGTGTGAACTATCCTATTTACAGCGTCATTACACAGGGATCAAGAACTTTCTGTGTCACAATTTCACCCAAACATGGAGTATCTTTTGCTTTGATTAAAATTTCATAGTTGCTTTTCATAATATTGGGGTTAGGTTAGGTCAGCTGTTTAGCACTTGTGAGTGATCTGAGTTAGTCAAGGAAATCCCTCTTTTACTACCAGCATTATATCTTTTTTTAAAGGTGATATCATCACATTGATAAATGTAAGATATATTACTTTGAAGAGAGAATTCATCTCTCATCTCTCCTGTACGTGTGCTGTTGCTAAGAGACCAGCAGTCTGCCACATACCACCTCATGCATCCCCCGCGTGCATTTGCTTCACACCCCCTTCCAGGAGAGAGGGAACTGTACCTTCCTTTCGCGCAACACACAGAATCTCATTTTAAAGTCAAATCATGCCGTTCAATTCTCAAACACATTCTCTGACATGCATGTATACTAAAACAGTGATGTCATTTTCTGAAATTCAAAACAACAGCAAAAGCATCACTACACTCAAACAATGAGGAATAAAATGGAAATTTCACAGCAAAATTAAGAATTATCATACTTTGTAGATATATTTGTTAGCTTCTTTCTATATGTTTGCTCATTAAGTGGTTCTGCTCAAGATGCTGTGATGACATCACCTTATTCAGTAGGCCATGGTAAGCCTTAAAAAGGAACACGCCACTATTTTTGAAAATAGGCTCATTTTCCAACTCCCCTAGAGTTAAACAGTTGAGTTTTACCGTTTTCGAATCCATTCAGTCGATCTCCGGGTCTGGCGGTAGCACTTTTAGCTGTAGCTTAGCATAGATCATTGAATCTGATTAGACCGTTAGCATCTCGCTCAAAAATGACCAAAGAGTTTCTATATTTTTCCTATTTAAAACTTGACTCTTCTGTAGTTGCATCGTGTACTAAGACTGATGGAAATGAAAAGTTATGATTTTCTAGGCCGATATGGCTAGGAACTATACTCTCATTCTGGCGTAATAATCGGGCGCTGCGTAATATCATTGCACCTGCTGCACCCATGGTATGGCAGCAAAGTTCCTTGATTATTACACGATTATTAGTACACGATGTAACTACAGAAGAGTCAAGTTTTAAATAGGAAAAATATAGAAACTCTTTGGTAATTTTTGAGCGAGATGCTAACGTTCTAACGATTTTTCAAAAATAGTGGAGAGTTCCTTTAAGTGATGTCAGCGTAATTTAAAAATGTAATTTTCTTCAATTTCCTCATAACTAAGCCAATTTGCACCCAGTGTGAAACACGATTCTCCTCTGCTGTGAGCTATTTTGATGAAACACAATCTAAACAGAACCTAAACACAGAACCCTATGTCTGATGGTGTGTGAATCTTAATGAAATCTGTCTCAAAATACTATGGTGGATTTAAGTGTAGTTTTCTCCACTTTTTTCCCAAAAATATTTTTTCACAAGCTGTGTAAGTAGTGATAAGATCACTCATTATTTCGAATATGTGAACTGTGTATTGGAGCATATTTTTGTTGACTACATGAAAATGCTGTCAGATCAAACTAAGATGATCTTGCTGGGAAAATAGCAAACCAGTCCACAGGGAGTCATCAAAAGGACAGGCATCAGTGTCAGTAAGGTTTTATTTTTTAAACACAAGAAAATGGATGTAATAATGGTGAATAAATGTCAAACGCTCTCTGATGGAAAGAGCAAATCCAGATATCGCACCCACTTTCAAATTTCACATCACACCACAATTGTTCAATTTACTGTCTTGTCTGAATATATAGAAATAATTAAAGTTGGTGATTTCTGAAATAAAATGATGCTCTAGAAATCCTTGCCTAGTGAAATCTATTATTGTACATATATCACATATATCAAAAGAAACAGGTTGAGTAGTTTGTGGTAAGATATGTACCTTCTATGATGCTCTTCCAGGTGACACAGATATGGTTGACTGTTGGTTAGCTCATGTCGTCTTCTGTCTTGAAAATACAGATACAGGACATGGAAGCAAAAGAGTCCAGATCCTGCTGGATGATCTCTAGTTTAGAGGAGGCTGTGAGGGCAAAGGTCAGCATAGATCAGTTATACTGATGTAAAGTGATGACTAAGCATATAAATCACAGCTAGAATACAATAGACTGTAGACAATGCTCTAAAGAACATAAAGTGTCATACTGTACTAGGCCCACGTGGAATCTGTGCCCACAGATTTCTGTAAAATGCAAAAGCTTAAGAAGAAGGCCATCAATTTTCAAGGGCTGGGTGATAAAATGATAACGATAATTATCATGCTCTAATTTTCCTTGATAAAACGATAACAAGAGTTCAATAAATGTTCGATACAATGTTTATGCACCAAAAGTGGAACTAAACAGCGCTACTTATTTGAAGCGTGCCACACGGAGCATTTATCCGCTCGGCTCAAAGTTCAAATGGCAGCGCAGCGTGAGGTCCCTAGAGCAGATGCGTTAAAGGGTTAGTTCACCCAAAAATGAAAATTAGCCCACAAATTACTCACCCACAAGTCATCCTAGGTGTATATGACTTTCTTCTTTCAGATGAATCCAGTCGGAGTTATATAAAAAAAATTGTCTTTGATCTTTCAAACTGTTTAATGCCACTCAGCGGGTGTTGCATTGCTTCAGTCCAAAAGAAGTTAAATAAAAAGCGCCAATCCATAAAAAAAGTGTCTCACACGGCTCCGGGGGGTTAACAAAGGCCTCCTGTAGCGAATCTGTGCGTTTTTGTAAGAAAAATATCCATATTCAAAACGTAACAATCACTTTAATGTAGCTTGTGCCAACAGTCCTACACGGAAGCAGCTCTGGGCGGATGACGTATGAGGTCAGTTTTGCGCATGCCCCGGTGAGTCTCGTGAAAACCAACATTTGTTAACAGGAGCAAAGGAAGCAAAGTTTCCTTACTTTAGCAAAGGAAAACCAGTCTCCTCTTGGCTTATATCGAAATCCTCTTACATTCTTCTTTACAAATCCTCGTTTTGTACTTCTAATAAGTGACCGGTGTTTTGTTTTGATCGCTCCCCTGCATTTCCGCGTATGTCACTTCTGAGCGGCGCATGCCCAAAGCTGACCTCATACGTCATTCGCCCGGAGTTGCTTCCTTGTAGGACTGTTGTCTGTCCTGACTAACATGTGACAACCCCTCAACTGGGGTAAAAACTGTTTGAGAGCCAGGAAGACTGCTAGCATCTCCAAACGATTTATGTGCCAGCCACGATGCACCTCTGTCCAGACTCCACAGACTGGACGTCCTTGATGGACCGCTCCCCAGCCCGTAAGGGACGCGTCCGTAGTGATCGTCTTGCGGCGACACAACGTCCTCAGCTGGACTCCTTCTTGAAGGAACTGGGGTCTCATCCACGGGGTTAGACCACGAAAGCCCTTGCGTGTCACCGTAATTCTGCGAAGCGGATGACAAGGAGGTGAAATGTTCTGGCTCTTGGTCCACCACTGAAACGGTCGCATCTGGAGCAGGCCCAACTGAACTATAGGGGATGCCGCCGCCATCAGAACAGTCTGAGACACATGCCTACGTGTACTAGGCGCCCTGTCTTGAACTGACTTAGACAGGTCTGTATTGACTGTGCACGTGCGGGAGACAGACGTGCCCGCATCATGCAAGAATCCAAGTCCACCCCCAAAAAGGTCATTTGCTGACGTACCGTCGTAGGAAGAACCCCGCTGAAAGGAGGTGGCCCTTTCCGAAATTGGATGAAGTAACCATGTCGACAATCAGAATTATTTTTGTGATAAAAGTAAACAAAAAAAGTATTCATAAATACTCATGAAGGTGCTGTTTACATTAGTAAAAATATTTTTTGTGTAATATATCATGACAGATTTGCTAGGCAATGCAATGATAATGTATACAATCACTCAATCACTTGGCCATCACTTATCTATACATCCAGTGCTAAATAGTGGAGGCCTAGTTTCTAGGCAGTGTCACTCACAGCACTGGTAGAGCCTGTTGATTCTGATGATGTCATTCTGGCTCATCTCAGTAGATGTACCCAGAGCAGCATTATTGTTAGGAATGGGAATCATAGTGGGGAGGCCATTCTTGGAGAAAGCATATCTGACAGAGCAAGTGACAGATGCAATAACATGACAGTCTTACACACAGAGAAACCACATCTCCTTATACAGGACACATTCACCTCTCGTACTGCATCACAGAGCTGTAGTCATAGGGAGTTCCCTGGTTTAGGGTGTTGATTTTGTTGAAGTTGCACTTCATGTCTGATGGGCAAACAAAACATTTAGTCTAGTAGATGTGCACTAAAGTACTGGACTAATCGCTAAATGTATTCTTCAAAAATGGATTTGTTATTAACAGTGTACCATCAATGATGTTCTCCCAGATGACTTGGATGTGGTCTGTTCATGGTTGAAGCCAAGAGCATGGAGAAGCTCATGCTGCACAGTGCTGTGGTAAAGGCAGCCATTACGGTCTAGAGACACAGTCTGGCTGTAACCTTGACGACCAACATACGAGTAGCATCTGGAAGACAATAAAATCCATCTCTTGATCACATATGTATTTTCATTATCATTATTCTAAAATGTAAGTGTAATTCTCATTCTGAGGCTTCTACCTGTCATTCTTATCTTGACAATAATGTGAAATATTCATTCTGATTTCCGTGGTTGGCGATGACGTAAGGCACATACATTTTGCCGTCACTGTATTTGGGCCAGAGGCAGCCGTAGTAGGTGCAGGGATCAGCAATTCTCTCATTCACAGCAATGTCATCCATTAACTTGGGCTCATCAGGTTCAGGAACTAACACATCAACAGTTAATTTGGGACCGTTTAGTAAAGAACAGGTGCAGCATATTGATGTGTATTGGTGAGTATGTGGTGAGAACGTACCGATGCCTCTGATGCCTCTGATATAAATGCGTGTGTCTTACCGTCTCCTCAGCTCTAACAGAGAAGACGAGATGCAGGGCCAACAGGCCAAAAGTCACCTTGGTCACAAATATTGTGTCCAAAGACCTGTAGAACGAACCAAGGCACAGCTGTTTAATGCCTCAAATGAAGGTCAACTTAAGCTCTTTTACTAATATTTATCAACGTATCATAATATCCATCCATTTTCTATGGTCACTGGGCAAAGGCAGGAAAACAGATGTGGCCAGTCCATCACAGGGCTCAATTTGTCACAATAACAATGATATTCAACATAACTTTAATGAATTCCGTGTGTTGCTGTAATATTACAAATCCATAAGGATGACACAATGTGAAAATCTAATAAGATGGGACACAATACATTTCTGATCTACATTAGAATCACATACTGTATAATCATTATAAACGAGTACCTTTCTTTGAACAGAGACAGGGAAACATACCAGTTCTCTTACCTTAGATTTCCAAAGCCAGTGCAACACTACAGCCACACGTAGGTTTTATACCTATACCGTATCTATACGATCTTTACTGATTTGGCCAGAAGTACAGTAGACATGCTGACACATTGTTTGAAAGAGAATAGGTGTGAAATTCCCTCATTTGTTGCTTTATAAAGGAACATGTCACACATAAACCTGATGAAATACAAGCGAGAACGTTCTCACATTTAAACACATGTAAACACTTGGGCCATAATTATATAATATTACGTTAGTATTTATTCATTTGCTATACAAATTATTTTGTAAATTCATACATATATTGGAAATTAATTTCAGTTATTGTTTTGTCTCTGGTTTTATATCTTTCATCTATATAATCTGTTATGAATGTTTTCTCTTATTTTTTCGTCTTAAATCTAATTTGCCATTATTTCAACAAATATTTATGTTGTAATTCTTTCTGATGCTTTTGTATGCAAGTTCTGTGGCAAAGCTATAGGACTGAATGCAGTTGTAATCTCTTTCATCTCACCAAATGTATCCAGGAGCTGTATTTTGAAGAATCTAAACACTAGAATCTCCAGCTCATTGAAGTCTGGAAGGGCAAAATAAGTGTAAACAAATAAGTGTACGTCCCTCATGATGAACTGAGCAATTAACAAATACTGTACTGTACAAATACTTTATTTGTTTTTTAAACATCAGATGATAAAATGCCATGACTAATAGATTTTTGGCTGTTGCTAACATACATGTTTAGTTAAATGTGTTATTGACTCAAAATGAATTTGGGCAAAATATAAAAGCAGAAACTCTCATATTTGTCACCCCACTTTGTAAGCGCTTTTTTTTCGAAATCTATATCCTAAATCCATATCTCTGGTCTCAGCCATAATATTTTTACAACTGCTTTTACAATCATTACAACTGCTTTTAATATTTTTCAAAGCAGTTGTAATGGAGTTAATTACTCAATATTAACTTCTTGGTTATTAAACTATTGTATTCAAAACACAATCACTCTTCAAATCATGCTGTTAGTATGGATATGAAAAGCAAGATATTTGGTGCAACAGCAGTTGTTTGAGGTTTCTTTGTTTTGACAGTGGGTGATTCCACAGATGGTAAGAAGGGGTGAGAATGTGAACAGTTTGCTCAAATTTTACACAATAATGCTACCCGCTTTCTGTGTTTACAGACATGATGTAAGCATGACATTTCTCAACAAATGTGACCCAAGAGCTCAAAAATGTAATTCAGTGTTTTAAAAGTATGGTAGGCCTACTGAACTTTTGGAAACTATTTGTTCCCACATCAATTCAGTAAAAGATAACTATAACTTCATATTTTATTTACATTGTTATATTTAAAATAGCAAATGCTATCAAAAATGTATTATTCACACTAGTTTATAATAAATAAATCTGTGTGAATAATACATTTTCTCTGAAAAAAGTCACACAGTCAGTTAGGCCAGAGTCTTTAAAAATCAACTGACAAAAGTCAACACCATCTATGATACTTGAGTCAACTTTTGTTGTAGTTTAGGCTGCATGTCTGGGTGCCGAAGGCATGTTCTGTTGTTCCTATGTATGAGAAAAACATATATATAAAATGTCCGTGGGTACGGAAAGTATTCAGACCCCCTTAAATTTTTCACTCTTTGTTATATTGCAGCCATTTGCTAAAATCATTTAAGTTCATTTTTTTCCCTCATTAATGTACACACAGCACCCCATATTGACAGAAAAACACAGAATTGTTGACATTTTTGCAGATTTATTAAAAAAGAAAAACTGAAATATCACATGGTCCTAAATATTCAGACCCTTTGCTCAGTATTTAGTAGAAGCACCCTTTTGATCGAATACAGCCATGAGTCTTTTTGGGAAAGAGGCAACAAGTTTTTCACACCTGGATTTGGGAATCCTCTGCCATTCTTTTACATACATAACATTTTAATGTGCTATATGTTCAACAAACTTCCAACAAATGTAATGTGTATTTTGTAGTTCATTTGAAAATATAGTATGAGTTCTGGAGGACAGAGATGAATGTGTGTCATGCTACACTCACAGCACTGGTAGAGCCTGTTGATTCTGATGATGTCATTCTGGCTCATCTCAGTAGATGTACCCAGCGCAGCATTATTGTTAGGAATGGGAATCATAGTGGGGAGGCCATTCTTGGAGAAAGCATATCTGACAGAGCAAGTGACAGATGCAATAACATGACAGTCTTACACACAGAGAAACCACATCTCCTTATACAGGACGCATTCACCTCTCGTACTGCATCACAGAGCTGTAGTCATAGGGAGTTCCCTGGTTTAGGGTGTTGATTTTGTTGAAGTTGCACTTCATGTCTGATGGGCAAACAAAACATTTAGTCTAGTAGATGTGCACTAAAGTACTGGACTAATCGCTAAATGTATTCTTCAAAAATGGATTTGTTATTAACAGTGTACCATCAATGATGTTCTCCCAGATGACTTGGATGTGGTCTGTTCATGGTTGAAGCCAAGAGCATGGAGAAGCTCATGCTGCACAGTGCTGTCGTAAAGGCAGCCATTACGGTCTAGAGACACAGTCTGGCTGTAACCTTGACGACCAACATATGAGTAGCATCTGTAAAACAGAGATTCATAAAATATGAATTTTTTACCCATTTCAGAATACTATCTTTATCTCTTCATCAACAAGTTACATTTGGGATGTAATTCTCATTCTGATGGAATTCTGCTTCTTCCTCTGATTCTTATTCTAAACATGTTTGTTTGTAGTCCCATGGTGCTGATGCAAACCTTAATTTTGACTTCTGTATTTTTTGCATTGTCTTGAAACAAATTCTGTGTTGGTTTGTGATGTTTTTCTGATTTTGGTTTTGGTTGTGTTATGTACCCACTGCGAGACTCAATGCTGATATAGTCTCTCTCATTGCTGCGGGGGAAGAAGCGGATACAGGTCCTGTAGGAGAAAGAGTCCAGACCACGCTTGATGATCTCCACCTCACGGGAGACTGAAAGGGCAAAGGTCAGAGGTTGCTATGGAAAGGTTCATCTTTTTATTAAGTCTCAGCAGGATGCACAAGGTACTTTCATGACTTCAGCAATGATACAGAATTTGACATACTTTTTACCTTTTTATGTAAGACGTAAAAACATAAATCATACTACTAGTGACTTACAATAGTGGTTGGCGAGGACGTAAGGCACATAAATCGTGCCGTCACTGTATTTGGGCCAGAGGCAGCCGATGGAGGTGCAGGGATCAGCATTTCTCTCATTCACAGCAATGTCATTGTAATGTGGGTTTTGGGTTTTGTTTCATGTTCATGTTTTCATGTCTTTTATTTTGTAATTGTTTCACCCTGTTAGTGTCATGCTTCCCTTGCCCTCATGTATCTCTGCCTTGTGTGTGTCATGTTCTGATCGGTTGTCCTAGTCATGTGTCTTGTTTCACATTGGTTTGTTCTGGTCATGTGACCCTCTTGTTTGCTATAAGTAGCCATCATGTTGCCATTGTCTCTCGTTGTGTATTGAAGTTGTAACCCGCTGTCGGTGAGTCAAGTCTGTTCATGCATCGTCAAGTCTGTGTCTCTAGTCTTCGTCTGTTTGAATGTTAGGGTCACTGTAAATAAACTGCACTTGGGTTCTTCACTACGCTCGCCTTCAGTGGACTGATTCGTTACAGTCATCAGGTTCAGGAACTAACACATCAACCGTTCATTTGGGGCCGTTTAGTAAAGAACAGATGCAGCATATTGATGTGTATTGGTGAGAACGTACTGATGCCTCTGTTGACTCTGTGCAGCAATTCAGACAGACAGCTTAGCAGACTTGTCCTCAACTATTATTAAAAACACATCAACACATTCACTAATGAACCATTACTTCAATCAGTTCATCATGCAGAAACTGTCAGCCTTTGCTAAATTGTTTCATTTCTTACAGTCTCATACAGTATGTAAAGTCAGAGCTGCTGGAGTATTTGACTTATGTGTTTTACCTTCCCCTCAGCTGAGAAAACCAGCAGCATGGCCAACAGGTCAAAGGAAACCTTGGTCACAAACATGTACATTCCTCGGTTTTGACATCACGTTTCGGTACAGCAGGGGGAAAAACATTACATTGCTTTTGTTTGTTTTTTTTTTTAAACAAAAGTAAACCGTTACTATAAGATTACAATTGTTACGGGATGAATGAGATGTGCGGATCCATTTGCAAGCTTTATTTAGAAGATGTGGTCAGAAACAGGTGAGCTTGTGATTAGTGCAATGGAGCATGGGAAATGTAGTCCAGGGTGATGTGTAACAGTCTGTGTGGTGTGAGAGTCAATATAATGGGAGGGCGACCTCTGGAGGCAAGCAGACAGACGTTCATGGACCGGATTCATGACGACAATTAACAACAGAGCCCAAACTTCAGTTTTATTTATTTTTAAATATAATCACTACTCAACCTAAAAAAAAAAATTGTATGCAAATGTAAATTGCACATTATGCTGTTTTTAAATTAATTTCTAAATGATAAAATTTATATTTATTGTTGACATTTACAGTGAAAGTGAAATTTACAAACCGAAAGACCTGTATGTGTACAGATACACCCCTAGTAATTTTTATATATTTTTTTTTATTATTTAAAAGCCGATCAACCATTTAATATAAACCAGTAACAAGAGTCATGATGTTATTTTATATTCTGTCCACCATGTGGATGTTACGCTGAAGGCAGACAAAGGCAAAAGGTGCAATTCCAATACTCTTGATTTAATAGTAAAAACAAGCAGAAAAAAGCAAGAAAACGCACAACTGAACTTAAAGTAGAACGGACAAAGGCTAAGGGAAAACTGAGGGTTTAAGTACGTTACTTTACTACGTTAGGCTAACCGAGACTTGTCATTTGCATTTATATATTGCTGCTCTTTTGTTAGTTTTGACTGCTTTTATTGTCCTCATTTGTTATGCCGAGTTCACACTGCACGATTTTAGCCCAATTTTTCACTCACTGACAGGTTTTGCGAAATCGCCGACAAATGCCGAAATCAGAGGCAAATCGGTGCTGGTTCACGCGAATGACAATCACGCAGTGTGAATTATCAAAGACGCGATCTGAGGGAATCGCCGACACGTCGCAGATGCCCGGCCGTGAAATATTTGGCATGCTAAATATCTGGAGCTGTCGGCGATTCACAATCACGCTGTGTGCAATGAGTTCTGACTGAAAAACACATGGGCGATTACCTACAGCCAATGAGAGACCAAGATACAGGGCAGAGGGAAGTTCGGGGAGGAGTTATGTAGCTTGCGGACCAGTCCGCGCCAAATCCGCGATTGCTGCCGGTTGTTTTTTATGTCAGCAGGTTGAAGCGACCCCAATAACGTGATATTTAGGCCCTGGAATGTGAATTGTACCAGGAGAACCCCGCCAAAAAAAATTGTATTTTACCTCCGAACCCGATTTTTACTGGGGGACCCCCTCGAAAGCAATTGGGCTATTTTCAGGCTAGTTGAGTAGTAATTGGGTGGGTTTTGTAGCGAAAACCTGGCAACCCTGCACCAGACAGAACCATTGGCGATTCTTCCTATTGTGAAGTCATGCAGTGTGAAACCCCCCGTCGCCGATCCATCGTGCAAATGTGAACACAGCAGCAACTGAATGCTACCCCAGATAGTCACGCAGTGTGAAAACAACGACGATCCGACGAGTTTGAAGATCGTGCAGTGTGAACTCGGCATTAGTCGCTTTGGATAAAAGCGTCTGCTAAATGACTAAATGTAAATAGGGGAGCAAACAAAGCAGTTGATGAGTTAATTAATCAAACACAGGTGAACAGAATGAAAATTAGGAGACTAATGCCGAGTTCACACTGCACTAGCCATCGCATCACTGTTGGTTTCACACTGAACGACAAACCCTAACCGTAACCCTAAACCCTTTACGCCTGCAAGTGGCTAAATCATACAATGAAATGGAACATTTTAAATGTCACGGTCTTCATCGTCATCTTCAAGTGGATGGTCACATTTCTTTGAGTTCGACCGATGCATTTGAGGGCTTGCAATTCAGACACTGTGGTATTTGAAAACTGCTTCATCACTGGGTCTGTGAAAAAAAAAAAAATTATGAATCAATGGATTAGAGTATGGTTTTTGAATATCATATGTATTATAATTTGAATAGGTATGCATTCAAATTTCTTTGTTCTCAGTTTACCTTTCAAAGCAGGACTAAATCCTCAAGCTTGACATGAGTGTCTGTTTTTATCCTCTTGTCTGTCGTCACCAACAGCACTCTGTTACATTGAACATAAGGTTAGAAGTGCTGAATCCAAAGTTAGCATGACACTCAAGAGTCACAATAGTCACTTTAGTCACACTGACTCTAACATGTAAGGTCATATGTAGTCATTTTTTAAAGCTATCTATTGATTCTACTTATTTATATAACATATGATCTGTATATTTTAATAATTATTTAAAATAAATGCGTTATAATAATTGTTAAACTAAAATTGCTTGTGTAATGGCTTAATAATAAATCATATCATAATTATATAAATCATATAAAATAATTCTGAGTAATTATCATTAAAGTCAGACAATTTTGTAAGGTTTAAATTTATTTTTTTATTTTTTTAAACTATATAGTGACCTAGTTATCTGGAGGAAGAGAAACTGGGGGAGTGTCTTTTCTGTGTCAGACATGTCACTTTTCTCACATCTGATTGGTCCAATTTCAGTTTGAGAACTCTCACCCAGAACATAACCTGCCCCGGAGCAGGTTAGCTGTGGAGTGTAAGTTACTATGGCAATGAACACTGCTAAAAGCCAAGCCACTTTCATGGTACCAAAAACCCAGGATTGGTGCAAACTAAACTGAATTTACCTGCAGCTAATCCAGCTTCATTGTACAGGCCCCAGAACTGGTCAACGGAAGCTCAGACGAACCTGCTTGATGCATGAGATCCAATCAGATTTTGTCAAGCGCATTACGCAAGCACACCTGAGCTTCCACAAAAGCTAATGAGGTTTGTTTTCACACATAACGAGGTATGTTGAGCTTGTTTGAATTTAGATGCATAAACAAGTAAATAAACAGGGATTTTAAGCATATCTTTGGAAAAATGACTTGATGCATTTATAACAATACAATGTTGAAATGCTTGTGGAAAGTACAGTTAAATAGTAGCTTTTTACAAGTAATGTATCATGTTATGTATTTAAAAGTGAAAATAAAATGTACTTGAATTGTATTACAAAACAGCCTAGTATTCTTTTATAAGTACACACAAGTAAAGCCGAACAACATATTGATATTGAGTATGCTTATTACTAAGGGGTAGTTGACAATTATATTTATAATTCATTATAAGTTGGTACAATGAAAGAATGCATTTGTTTATTTTATAGCTATAATGTATTAATACGCAAGTGAATTAATATATTTTATGTTAAAAACATTTTTCAAGATATCTTCCTTTTTG
The DNA here is from genome assembly GCF_001515645.1 of Sinocyclocheilus grahami. NCBI lineage: Eukaryota > Metazoa > Chordata > Actinopteri > Cypriniformes > Cyprinidae > Sinocyclocheilus > Sinocyclocheilus grahami. The sequence goes on from NW_015505687.1 coordinate 698,081, forward strand.
AAAAGCAGGCTGAACATTACAGCAATATTTAAAATATATTTCAGTATGTCTACATATGGTTTATATATGAAGAGTTCAGATGCAAAAGCCTCTAAGTGCCGTCTGAAATTTTCAAAAATTAGCATTTTTATCAGGCTCCTATATTTGTTCCGTTATTTCACTTTAATTGCATAGAAAATGACCTATACATCGCCATTAGAGTACAATTACTGAACCTAAATATAGCAGCCTGATAAAAATGCTCATTTTAGAAGAAAGCACTTAGAGGCTTTATATATATATATATATATACTTTTGTCACAATCTCCAGCATCATATTTAAACCCTGTTCCCTCAGTCATTCATTGCTTAGTCTTGTATTGCGTCACACTGCAGTTCATGCTTTCCTGTCCTGGTTCCCTGTGTCGTGGTTTTGATCTTTGCCTGGTGTCCTGGTTATTCCTTTTTGTTTTCTGCTCTTTTTGGAATTGTTTGGACTGACCTTCTAGTATATTTCTTAAAAATATATTAATATGCAATTCAATCAATTTGATGCACTTCAAGTAAGCATGTTAGGAGTACAATTGTACTATAAATATGCTATCTGAATTTCAAGTAGCCTACATTTTTAATACATTTAACTTTTTCACCTGGGGTGTTCAAACTTTTTTTTTATCAACTAATTTCAATTAATTTTTAAATTTTAGTTGTTTGTTCACAATACATTGACATTTGTTTATTAATTTCTAATTTGTTACATTTAAGATGAAAATGATATGAAGGGGGATTTTTATTTGTAGTTTTTCTCAGTCGTTTTGGCGCATTTCTCAAATCATCCTTAATATTTGCAAAGAAGTATGTGCATTTCTCAAAACAATTCGTACAAACAGCACCACACAATAGATTGCCTGGAACTCAAAATAAAAAAAAAACTCAAAATCTTTAGTTCATTTCTCAAAAGTATTTGTCAATGAACATATCAGTGCCATCAGAATGAAAAGTCCTTGTGTCATTGTTCACAAACAAGATAGTCAAAATGTTTAATTATGTTGTCAATATAACAGTGCACTTTGTTAGTATTACCTGATGTAAACTATGGCAACATTTTGGATGACAGTTACAGTATTGAAATCCACAAGGCTGCACTTATGTATACCATATCCATTTCAAAAGTAAAAATGTACACATTACTGTATGTGGGATATTGTTTGAAAGAGACTGGATAGGATACACAGTTACACTTTTACTAGTGGTCTGACAAAAAAAACACACAACAATGTCATTGTGATATGAAAAAGTAGTATGGGCAAAATCAAAATTAGAAAGGCGAATACAGAAAACACCCCTTAGGTAGAACTTTGCTTTTGCATGCAGCACTGTATGAGGAATTGTCTACACCTCCTGACGTGTCAGTCGGAATTATTGAGGATACGGTCGATCTCCCAATACTTGGCTGCACCCTTTGCCCCGCCTCAGCCATTGTAAGGCCATGATTGGCAACATGGTCCACAATAGTGGCCCTTATTTCATCTGATATGTGCCGCTGTCCTTGGCCTCTTCTGCCTCTTCCTCTGTTTTGCCTCTGTACCCTTCCACCATACATCCTTACTCCTCTTCTTCCTCTGTCTATAGATGCTTTCCAATTGAAAGTTCATGAGATGCACCTTTGAGCTATTTCTGAGAACTGGTTTGTCATTGGTTGATCTAAATTCTCTTCATTAGTGAAAGTCAAGATTCACCTGCACAAATCATGGTAAATTTACAAAAACACTAATAGAAATGTGTAAAAAAAAAATGCTTGACAGTTTATGACAACTAGATCAACCATTTTGCATTTGATAGATAGATAGATAGATATCCTAAAACAGTAAACAATTGATTCCTCTGGAACGTAGGAACTGATACAATGTATCTCTTGTACAAACCCGATTCCAAAAAAGTTGGGACACTGTAAGCCAAGGAGAAACCCAAGGCAGAACAAAGTATACCAGTTACTGGTCTTTGGCTTTGTTTTGGAGCGCTCAAATTGAGTTACGGTAGGCTACTCTGCCTTTGTTTAGCCGTGCGTCAACATGAAGTTACTGTGCCGGCCTGGAGTTATAGCCTACGGTATTCTGCCTTGTTTTACTGTCCACTAAAGTCTGCCGCGTTTGTACACACGGTGTAACCTGTGTAATTTCATACATGTGTCATTGAAGCACTTCATTAGATAAACGAATTAAACAGTAACTTCGAAACCCAAGGCAGAACAACGTATACCAGTTACTGGTCTTTGACTTTGTTTTGGAGCGCTCAAATTGAGTTACGGTAGGCTACTCTGCCTTTGTTTAGCCGTGCGTCAACATGAAGTTACTGTGCCGGCCTGGAGTTATAGCCTACGGTATTCTGCCTTGTTTTACTGTCCATTAAAGTCTGCCGCGTTTGTACACACGGTGTAACCTGTGTAATTTCATACATCTGTCATTGAAGCACTTCATTAGACAAACGAATTAGACCGAACGCTATCTAACTGCACCATATAACAAACAAGCAAAGACTAGATAACTTGGCAACAATAAGTAATCGTAAAAAATCTTTAAAGTTTTCCGGTTTATTTTTTTATTTTTTTATAATGCAGATTATTTACTCAGTGCCAGCCTGTCAGTCTGGGGCTACCCACTTCTAGCCCTAAAAGGGGTGACGTATGCTGGGGGATACAAACATTTGAGATGCTGTGGGGAGAAGCAGTGAAAGCGTAGGTCTCATTTCTTGGTTTCATCTTGAAAGGGTGTTTGTTGTGATTATTTAGATGAGGTGACTTTTGTTTCTCCATTCTTTGTTTAGCTCACGGGCAGCATTTAAACCTGCATGGCCGCCTGTAGTGGGAAATCTACTCACCCTCCGATAAAAGTTGATCTAGTTCACATATTTACACACATTGGAGGACCTGTTTAAAAAGCTGTTGTTCAGCATTAGCTTATTAGGATTACACTGAAATTTTATCAATTAAATGCTTATATTTTTTGTAATCTGTCTCTAAATGTTTGTATCTCAGGGGATACGTCGCCCTTTTAGGGGTATAAATCAAGATATAAAACATACATATAGACTGTGTGACTTTGTGGCTTTGTGGTACTGAACATCAAATCTTTTTGTAATCTTGACAAAACACATATCGTTTGAAAGGTCTGACCGTCAAGATTCCATATTTGGTGACTGTTTTGTAATAGATGTGATATTGTGACAGAAAATGATTGATTTGTGACAGAAAACTGCATTAGAAAAACTCAATAGTTTGGGTGTAACCCAGTGGTTATTTTTGGTATAGTGCCCAAAGAAAATCTCACAGGAACCACAATATGTGTGATATCAACTTTAAATTTGGAACATAAATCGGTTAGACATATGGCTTTGATTTTATAGCAATTTTAGAGTGCAACATATTTTATAAAATATTTATTTGATATAAAATAAAAACAATTACTATACTACATTATCTTTACTGTAAACTTAAACTTTTAGAACTTTTTTATACTTTCTTGAAATTCTTGAAATGCTTTCACTTCAGCAATAATCTGTTATGTGTCTTCTTTAAAAAGAGACCAACATTAGGTCTGTACTCCAAAACATTCAGGAATTACAACCATGCTGCAACAAGCATTGATAAACAAGTGTTCTGTTTCCAGTGAATGTATACCCCCAAAGGAGCAACATATCCTAGGGGATACAAACATTTAAATCAAATATAAGTGTCAAGTTTTGGAAAAAAATCATGAAAATTTATTATCTGAGTCCCAATAAGATGGAAAATAGCATGAAATTAATTTTCTGATGTCTCTTTATGGGTTTGTCCTTTTTAGGGCTAGTTGCACGCGTGTGGACTCGAATGCTGTGAATGACAGCGTAGCATGCAGTATGATCACACATAAAATCAGTAACAGTTCGCAATTAAATGCATATCCAACCTTTTCTTGTAACCCAATAAAATCCATGGCAATGAACGTCATCGAAGATTTTTAATCCACAAGCATTATTGCTACTTACTGGCGTTCACATCAAGTCGTCCTTTTAGGCTAAGCTATTTATTTTTTTCAGTTCGATCTCGATATAAAAGCAATTAGTCCAAGTCTTGCATCCTTTTACATTAGTAAACATTGCTAATACATTGGTTGCAAAACGATATCCACTCACATCATGTTTAACCGTTAGTAAACATTGCCAATACATTGGTTGCAAAACGGTATCCACTCACATCATGTTTAACTGTTAGTAAACATTGCCAATACATTGGTTGCAAAACGGTATCCACTCACATCATGTTTAACTGTTAGTAAACATTGCCAATACATTGGTTGCAAAACGGTATCCACTCACATCATGTTTAACCGTTAGTAAACATTGCCAATACATTGGTTGCAAAACGGTACCTAGTCACATGTTTCACTTTTTGTCTGGTTGTCAAGGTCAGAAAAACAATTAATAGTCACATTATATGTTATAGTCTATGAGATAGCCCATGATCACTAGATTTTATACAGGTGTAACTATAATGATTCTGTAAATGGTGATCAGCCACCAAGTATTGATAATGTGTAAGTTTCTGCATTTTGCCTTGGCGTGACATCTCACTTTTTTTTTAGGCAGAGTACAGTAACCTCAAAATAAGGTTGAAAATCAAGTTTGAGCTCAATATTTTTTTTGTTCATAAATTTCATTACTAAAACATCTAATTGCTAGATTTCCAGTGCCCTATATATGTAATTTGGCTGGACAAATTAAAATATTTAAAGTAATTTTTCTCAGTTCCACACTTAAAGTATTTTGGCTTTTATAGGGCAGAACTTTACATTTAATTTCTCAACATTTTGTCATTTCCTATACCTACATCTGTCTTCCTCAAAAATCACGTTTCTTTCATATGTGTGTGCTAAGCAATGCTGACACCCCATCAAATATTTGTAATGTCAAGAGGAAGGGCCATCTGATGGTAAATTATTTTACTGTATGTGATATTTAGGAAGAAGTAAATCTAATTTTGTGCACTGTGTGATACACAAATATGGAAATGCCTTTTTATTAAAAGCCTTTCAAAAACTACACAAAATATGCAATATTTGTGTCTAATATCTCTGTAAAAGCCAAACATTTTGATTCAGACAACTTTGAGTGGTTCATTGAGTGGTTTTATTTATTCATGTTATAATCTGTGTTTCTCGGAAATAATGTAAATTAGTGTGACCAGTGAATGAATGAGAATATAGATCATAGAAGGCTGTGTGAATTTACCAGATAATAATGAGATAATCATGTATATTGCTGAAAGTTTCATTTATGTAGGTTTTTATGTCATATAAAGATGCTGCTGCTATTTTTTTGGAGAATGTGGTATTGCTCTTTGCATTGAGAACATATTATGGTTATTGTATCAGTAATTTTACTGATGTACATACAGTACTATGGATGTAGTGCTTGGTTCTTACTTATGCATGAACTACTGATATTAATATCAAGACAAGGACACACTAATGTTGATTGCATTCACCACTACTGCAAAAGGATTACCAAAAGCCAAAAAAGAGAAAGAGAAAATGTATCTACATAAAACATTATGTTATAAACATAAGTTGGTTAATAAACAACAATTATGTCACAGAAGCCATCAATCGTAGGAGAGTTATTTTTTATTTTTTTTAAAGCAATGTCTTGTTTTAAAGAGCATTTTGAGTTCACACTATTTGCAGCTTTTCATTTGTTACAAACTTTTGATACTGGAACATTGTAAAATGATTTTTAAAGGTCTCTGAAGTTTAAAAGATAGATTAAGTCAAATCATTTGAAACTGTGGTGCGAAAAAGGAAACTTTAAAAAATGCTAAAAAAGAAGATGAACACTGTCATCAAACACATCCTTCATACAGCCTGGCAGCACTTCAACCTGAGAGAGAAAAAAATTGCAATTAACATGAAAAGAAAGACATGATTTTGTTATGACAAGAGTTACAATAATTATAAATTTCACTGTGAAGACCACCAGCCTGTTTTACTAATTTAGCCTGCAAGATTTAAAAAAAAAAAAACATTCTGGTAGGCAGGGTCCAGTTGCATAAAAGTTTTAGACTAGTCTTACAAGTTAGTCATCTAATTTTTTTTTTTTTAAACTGGTCATTTATATATTTTTTTAGTTCAGTTACATAAAAGCATAGATTAGTCTAAGTTGAATCCAAAAATAAGACTTGGCTAACAGCTAGTTGATCAAATTCATAGTTAAGTCTCTGTCTTAACGTAGAGGCTAAGTTTACGCAACTGGCCCCAGGTAAGTATTGCTAGTGAACAGCATGTAAATTCATGGTGGTCTAAGGTGGTGTTTTCAGCAGAGAATCACAAAAGCTGTTTTAATTCAAATGATAGTAAAGGCTTAACATACCACAGTACAGTCTGTTAATCCGCAGGATGTCATTGGGGCTCATATTTCTAGCTTCACCAATCACAGCGTTGCTATCAGGAATGGGAACCATAGTTGGCTCATTGTTCCTGGAGAAAGCATACCTAAAACCACACACATAAAGAAGCAACATTAAGCACTGATGATTAAGTTTTTATAAATAAATAGATGATAGATAGATAGATAGATAGATAGATAGATAGATAGATAGATAGATAGATAGATAGATAGATAGATAGATCAAATTTGCACTGAACTACAAGAACACTTACCTTGAATAGTGCATCACAGAGTTGTAGTCATAGGGGGTTGCCAGATTATTGGTATTTCTTTTCATGAAATTGTGTTCCTGTCCTGTTACAGTGCACAGAAAAGTATTAAAGACTATAAATGTAAACCAGGTAAATACACAGTGAAATTCAATCTAGACTGCAATTATTGTGACTAAATGTAACATGCCATGTATTATGCATTTTTGTTTTCTTATTCTTTGTTTTTTTCTAAAGAAACATACGAGGTATGATGTTCTCAAAAAGGATTTTGATGTGATTGTCACGGTCACTGCGGTTCTGTTCATGATGGAACCCGAGAGCATGAAGGAGCTCGTGCTGAACAATATAGTCATGGACACACCCAGGACGCTGGAGTGAAACAACCTGTCCTCCACCTTGGCGCCCCAAATATGAATAGCAACTGTGGATCACACATAACACATCAGCAATCAGGTTGTATATTTATGTTTTGGGAAAGCACATTTTCTATATATACAGAAATGGGACAAAAAGAAGCCCTAAATCCAGAGATTTACCCAGCATCAGATTGTATGTGGAGAAAGTGCCTCTGCCCTTCATGTGGTACGAATCGAATGCAGGAAACCGCCGTAAAGGACTGTAAGCCTCGTATAATCACTTGTATTTCATCTGGAGCTGTAGCAGGAGTAAACTCTTAAACAGAACATGTGACACAAATGAGATAAAATCAAAAGTAGTGATCGTTGTCACTTACAGTACTGGTTGGCAATCACGTAGGGCACATAGACTAATCCATTTCTGTTTCTCTTCCATTTGCATCCACGAGCCGTGCACGGATCTGCATTCTGGAGCCCTGTTGGTACGGCGATGTCTCCAAACGTGATCAAGGGCCCATCCATTCCTTGCCCTGTGAGGTATAGTATAATGCACAAAATAATTCAGTCTGTTGATTCTGATAATACAATTATTTAAAGGATAAAGGAGCCAAGGATTTTGCCGTCAATTGCTACACACAAGATGTGTCTGTAGTATTAAATAATATAGCTTTCATACTCTTACCTGCATGTTTGTTGGTCTCGATTATAGTTGACACTGACATATCATCTTTCTCAGTGATGTTACCTGAGACATGAATCAGTAAATAGGTAATAATAATAAACTACAATATTACAAGTATCTTTTTCTTTTTGTGCATCTTACCCGTCTTCCCAGAGATCTTTTCGATTAAATCCTGTTTATGGATTTTAAACACATGTATATTAGAAACCCTTGGTAAAAAAACGAAAAGATGCTCCCAATGGAAAACTGCTGATGATATAATTTTCCATTTTAGATATTCTGTTCTCACCTCAAAAGGACGGCTCTGCGTGGGAACAGAGCTCAGCAGAAGAGAGATGACCACCACCAACAGATACATGATGAGAGCTTTCTCAGAAACTGTCACGGATCAAACAGAGCTGAGAGTTATATAGTCTTCTGAGAGCCTTAACTTCCTTTTTCTGTGTCGTAACCCAGCTTTCATAAATCCACTTGCAAATTACCACAGAAGCAGAGTAGTTCAGTTTTGAATGCATTATTTTTATTTCTGTTGTAATGTAGTAAATTATTATTTTAGGGTGGGACTACCTTAGGTGGATGGATGTGCGGTAATCCACAAGAGGAGGTAGACCCTTTTTCTATACGACTCTAAAACTTTGCAATAGCCTCTTGACAATGTATGAAACTATATTGTTATGCATGAATTCAATTATTTATTTATATATGTAAATTATAGAATTGATCTATCATTAGACACTTTTTTTTTTTTGATATGGTTAAATTTGTGATTGCAATATTACCAAACCTAGTATATGACTTATTACATTCTTTGACAGCAAAACATCAAAAGTCGGCAAAAATCATTGTAATTTCATATTGTAAAACAGTGAAAGTGACGTGACGTGTAGCCAAGTACAGTAATCCATACTCGGAATTTGTGCTCTGCATTTAACCCATCCAAGTGCACACACACAGCAGTGAGTAGTGAACACACACACCGTGAACACACACCCGGAGCAGTAGGCAGCCGTTTTTGCTGCGGCGCCCAGGAGCAATTGGGGGTTCAGTGCCTTGCTCATGTATTATTTATTTATTTTCTTTACTTGTTTACCCACTGCCACTGCCATTTTGTCGTGAATGACTGTGCAGAGTGTGGCGTCAAGCTGAGAGTGGATATTGAGTGGTACTGCCATGTGCCCATATCAAGCACTCTTGTTTGCAACATTCTTCTTCCTTAGGTTATGCCTCAGTTTCCGGTCTGCCTCAACCACCTGCAGAGTGTTCTGATAATTCTGTTCTGATCCGGCTGCATCAATGTAATCAGCACTCAGCTTGACACCACGCTCTGCAGTCTGCACAGTCATTCATGACAAAATGGCGGTGGGCAGTTGTGGCCTAATGGTTAGAAAGTCAGACTTATAAGCCGAAGGTCATGGATTCAATTCCCAGTAGTAGCAGCAAATGTAGGTGGGTGGAGTGAATGCTCTCTTCCACCCTCAATACTCGTAACGGAGGTGCCCTGTAGCAAAGCACTGAACCCCCAATTGCTCTCAGGCAGTGCAGTGCTCTGGGTGTGTGTGTGTGTGTGTGTGTGTTCACTACTCATTGCTATATGTGTGCAAATTCCAAGTATGGGTTGTACAGTTGTGCTCAAAATGAATCATACCCTTGGTAAATATGATCAAAGAAGGCAGTTTAAATGAATCTGTATCATCAATCCTTTAGATTTTTTATTTGTTTTTAATTTACTAAAATCTAACCTTTCATTGGAGAATAGAAATTTAAAATGGGAGAGAAATCTCATTATGAAATAAATGTTTTTCTCTAATACACATTGGTCACAATTAATCATACCCTTTTATCCAATACTTTTTGCAACCTCCTTTTGCCTGAAGGGTTTAGAGAGCATCTGACAAGAGATCAGAGACCATTCCTTTAAACAGAATCTCTCCAGACCCTTCAGATTTCCTGCAGCATGTTGGTGCTTCTTCTCTTCAGTTCACCACACATTTTATATAAGGTCCAGCTCAGGGAACTGGGTTGGCCAGGGCAGAAGCTTGGTTTTGTTCTCAGTTACCCATTTTTGTTTTGATTTTGATGTTTGTGGATCATTGTCCTGTTGGAAGATCCAACCGTGGCCCATTATAAGATTTCTAGCATGGACAGTCAGTTTTTAATTTTTTATCCATTGGTATTTTATAGAATCCATTATGCCATCTATCTGAACAAGATATCCAGGATCTCCGGCAGAAAAATAGGCCCACAACATTAAAGATACAGCAGTATATTTCACTGTACACATTAAACTTTTTTTATCCCTTTTTTAAACCCATCTTGAGTGTTTTCTGCTAAAAAGCTAATTTTTTGTTTAGTTTCATCTGACCATTGAACCCAGTCCCGTTTAAAGTTCCAGTCATGTCTAGCAAATAAATATGCTGGATTTTTTTTTTGGATGAGTGCGTTTTCTTTTCTAGTTTTTTCTTGAAACCATCCCAAACAACATTGTTGTTTTTTGTTTTTCTTTAGGCTTTCTGACCCCAAGACTCAACTATTTTCGGCACTTCTCCAGCTGTGATCCTTAGAGTCTTTGGCCACTCAAACTCTCTTCCTCACCGTGCATTAGGACGATATAGACACATGTCCTCTTACTATATTAGAGAAAAATATGTATTTCATAATTTTCCCCCACTTTCACTTTTTTAATTAAAGGTTAGATTTTTTTTTTTTTAATTTATCCAACAGTGCTAGAAACTTGTTATTTGTATTTTTGTTCTGTTAAAACTTATATGCCTATTTGCGACTCTGACATTTTGCATTACGTGTGGAACTGGCAGACATTATTAATTATTTGAAATATTTTGCACATTTGATGTCTGACTTAAGTGGAATGACTAAAATCTTGTATATTTTATTTATTGCGCCCTAATATATATATATGTGTGTGTGTGTGTGTGTGTGTGTGTGTGTGTATATATATATATATATATATATATGCACATTTTTTTTTATATACCCACTCATGGAAAAACTCTGATTTTATCTAAGCTTCATTTACATAGGCCTACTAATTATTTTTTTAGGTATGTCTGTATAATTATTAAGACTGCAACACAATCAACCATTATTCTTCATACACTCTAAAAAATGCTGTGTTGTTTCAACCCAATGTTGGGTCAAATATGGACTAATCCAACTGTTTTTTTAATTTATCCAACAGTGCTAGAAACTTGTTATTTGTATTTTTGTTCTGTTAAAACTTATATGCCTATTTGCGACTCTGACATTTTGCATTACGTGTGGAACTGGCAGACATTATTAATTATTTGAAATATTTTGCACATTTGATGTCTGACTTAAGTGGAATGACTAAAATCTTGTATATTTTATTTATTGCGCCCTAATATATATATATGTGTGTGTGTGTGTGTGTGTGTGTGTGTGTATATATATATATATATATATATATGTATTTATTTTTTTTATAAATTTTTTTTTTACGATTTGTTTTTGCCTTTATAATGATAGGACAGTATAAGACAGGAAGCGAAGTGCGAGAGAGAGGGGGACGGGATCAGGAAAGGTCCACGAGCCAGAACTTGAACTCAGGATGCTTGAAGCGCAACTGCGCTATATGTTGTCCGCTGCCCACGAGGCTGTTGGTGCCAACATTATATAATATATTATAGCCTATTAAAGGACATTACAGCCTATTACAAAATTACTCAAATATATTATTATTGATATAATACATATAATTTTGCATCTTTTATTTTAAAATGTAGAAACAAAATAAAATGCATTCATGTTATTCCCCTCTAAGAAATTATACACAGTGGTGTTTGTAATGAAATAAAAGTGAAATAAGAGTGAAATAATATATATATATATATATATATATATATATATA
>NW_015505687.1:709770-711790 GCF_001515645.1 Sinocyclocheilus grahami
AACAGTTGGATTAGTCCATATTTGACCCAACATTGGGTTGAAACAACCCAGCATTTTTTAGAGTGTATCTTTATGTTGTAAGATGTGGGAAAACAACAGCAACAGCATTTTCAAACTGCAGTTCCTCCCTACAGCAGACCACAAACCTGGTTTACAAAGAGGAAGCTTGTATGTCTCTGGTTTACAGTTAACCAGATGTTGAGTCATTTGATTAACCTTTTCTTCCTAAAGAGTTTGTTGAAATATTTCAATAGACACCTTGCACAAACCTTCTTTAGATGTTCCTTTAGAAAAAAATATTTTTAAACGTGTGCCAAACTAACTCTCAGCCAGTGTTAACGCGTTTTGAACTACTAACAATCAACAATTGTATATTTAGTATAGTTATTTAAAGATTAATAAACTAATGTTAAATATGTCTACTATACTCTCCTATTCTTCACAAACTTTAGCTGCCACTACTCAAAAATTTAAATTTGAAATACGAATCATTTGCAACATAAGAGATCTAAATCAGTTTCTGTGTTTTGCCACTTATGTACTTAAATGGTTTAAGTTCACAAAAAGAGAGAATGTTTCTTACTATTAAACTGTAAATTCACTCAAATGTTTTATGTAGCTAAAACTTAACTAAATTGCATAAAACAAATAAAATCTGAAATTTGAACATCTCTCTCTCTCTCTCTCTCTCGCTCATTTAACTACTAAGTAGCTAGCAATAACACAAGCATGCATTAGTCATAAATAACATTGAGAGAATACCGCCACGCTGTAGCCTGCAAAAGCATTGGTTTTATTTATTTATTTATTTATTTTAAATAAATAAACGTCTTAAACGTCTTAACGTGCAGGCTGTACTCTATACCACAATGGTAACCCCTCAAAAACAGTAACCTGTTAAAATCCCAACATAACAGAGCATTAAACACTAACAAATCTTCCCCTTATTAATCTTGTGCAGAAAAACACACACAAAAAAAATTCTTTCAGCATTTTATTTTGAAGCTTGCTGTGGGAAAATGAAATAGGAAGCAACTCATTTAGTCTGAGTCAATGGCGTAGCCACAGGTGTGCTAGTGTGTGCCGGTGTTCTGTCGATTTGTGCTACCCTGTCAGATTTTGCTACCTCCCATTAAAACAGTGGGTAGTAAAATTCGACAACAAAAAATATGCTAAAAATTATGGTTTATTAACGTCTACACCTACCACAACCCAAAACCTACCCTTACAGTAACGCAAATAGCCTACAGTAATTATATTCGCGGTTGTAGCTAGAAGGGATACAGCTACAAGAAAAAAAACAATGCACACATCAATATTGCGTCCTTTTTCTCACGCCGAACATCAATATTTAATGTATCTGCATTACTGTAATGGTAGGTTTAGGGTTGGGGTAGATGTAGACTTTAATAAAACACAATCTAATAGGTAGAAAAAAAATTATTTATTGTTGGTTTCCTGTAGCTGTATCTCTTCTAGCCACAACCGCGAATATAACACATAATTAAGTCAAGTCAAGTCACCTTTATTTATATAGCGCTTTTAACAATACAGATTGTGTCAAAGCAACTGAACAGCATTAATTAGGAAAATAGTGTCAATAATGCAAAATGACAATAGTAAACACTCATTTTTCAGTTAAAGACAGTTCATCATTGAATTCAGTGATGTCAACATCCAGCTCAGTTCAGTTTAAATAATATCTTTGCAATCATGTCAACCATAACACTGGAAATGAAGTGTCCCCAACTAAGCAAGCCAGAGGCGACAGCGGCAAGGAACCAAAACTCCATCGGTGACAGAATGGAGAAAAAACCTTGGGAGAAACCAGGCTCAGTCGGGGGGCCAGTTCTCCTCTGACCAGACAAACCAGCAGAATGGAAAAATCAATATAAGACGTAATAAAACAGACGATGAATAATATTAACAGCAATTATTATATGATGCAATCAAACTTATAGCAAAATGTGGTAGTTCTGTAAGTTGTTTCAGGGTTGGCATCATCTGAGATCCTCTGAGG
>NW_015505687.1:711856-722119 GCF_001515645.1 Sinocyclocheilus grahami
TATTTGCATTACTGTAAGGGTAGGTTTAGGGTTGGGGTAGGTGTAGACGTTAATAAACCATAATTTTACAGGTAGCATTTTTCGTTGGCGAATTGTACTACCCACTGTTTTTATGGGAGGTAGCAAAATCTGACAGGGTAGCACAAATCGACAGAACACCGGTGTTCTAACGATTTGTGCTACCCTGTCAGATTTTGCTACCTCCCATTAAAACAGATGGTAGCATAATTCGATAGCGAAAAGTGCTACCTATCAGATTTTGCTTCCAGCATGATATTAAGGTGTGAGGCTTTATTAACATGTACAGTCGTGGCCAAAAGTATTGGCAGTGACATAAATTTTGTTTTGCAAAATTTGCTGCTTAAATTGTTGTGGTGTTCATTCACATTGTTTCTAGATTATGTCACTGCCAATACTTGTAGAAACAATGTGAATGAACACCACAACAACTTAAGCAGCTAATTTTGCAAAACACAAAATGTATGTCACTACCAATACTTTTGGCCACGACTGTACACCTACCCCAACCCTAAACCTACCCTTACAGTAGGATAAATACGTGTTGGTAGCATAATCTGATAGGTAGAATTATTTGTCACAACACCGGCATCAACAGGTAGGTTTGCCAACCATTCCATATAATACGGAATCATCCCATTTTTAAGGCATCAAGGAAGCGTTCTGAATGAAAGCTATACGGAACGCAGTTTGCCCCATATTCGCAGGCCTACGCCATATGACCACCAGACCATACGAATATGATTATTGATCATGAGCACAACATCCAGCTAGGCAAGAAAACACGCAATCTACCTGAGGGAAGAAGTCTTTCACTACTGTAAGTTAATGTTAAATAGAGAAAAAATAAAAATTTTTACAATTTTAACTTCTAGTGTATTCTTAAACTTAGACCTCATTATTGAAAAACAAATTAAAGCACCAAAAGCAGCCCACGCTCTCTAAGTTCTCTTTAATTAAAAATATGCATTATCATTCATTCATAGGCTGTATGGTTACAGGCACTTTTAAAGGTACTGTGTTTGTGTTACGACTACGTTGTTGGCGATCCTGAGTTGTATAGTTATATTTTATAGTTTTATGGTTATGTGGTGAGCCTGAGTATAGTTTTACACATCAGCCCAGTCTATTCTGTAATGTTAGTGAAACGCAGAGTCGTTTTTTTTACACATTTATCTGACAATAAATATGGCACACCAAGTTATTCTGATGCACACCCAGAGTCTCTTACACTAGTGGTCTGAATTAAGTTTAATATAATCGGTTACACTTTATTTTGATAGTCCACTTTAGACATTCTACTAACTATAAGTAACTTTGTAACTACATGTCAACTAATTCTCATTAATTTGCAACTACATGTCTACTAACTCTCAGAGTAGACTGTTAGGGTAGGTTTAGGGTTAGTAGAATAAGTTGACAAAGAAAGTGTTAGAAGATATTAAGCAGACAGTTTACTAATACTCTACTAACTGCTAGTTGACATGTAGTTGCAAAGTTACTTACTGTTAATAGAATGTCTAAAGTGGACTATCGAAATAAAGTGTTACCATATAATCAGTTACATTCACACAACTTCAAGTTCACACGACATTTTTTCTATTAAGAACAATGAACTTTCAGTAGTATTTGAATAAAATGAACTTAGAAATGTTAGGAAATCTAGTAAATTTAGTTGTCATTTAGTAAATCTGTCTGTTTTTATAGTGTAAAACTTTTGCTACATCAAATTTCACCATTTAACAGACCCTCATTTCAAAAGAAGAGGACCTTGCACAACCTCTCAGTGTAGAAGAAACCATATATGGCTCTGTTAGGGTTTAGCAACCTATACAAACTGGCATACAAACCATAAGGCAGAGGAAGAGAAATGTTATGTTATGTTTTAGAATTTTTTTTACTCATCTACATGCCAGACTACCTGAAAAGTTGCAACCCTCACTTGATAATTAAAAACAGACCCAACTCTAAAATGATGCTAATCAAAAACACCTAAACTGAATCTGTAAAGTATTTTGTCTTCTTTAAATCATCTATAAGAATAGGGAAATGTCAATGTCAGTTTTCTAAGTTTGATAACACACAAGCTCCTGTCTGTGCCATTCTGAAAAATATGTATACAGTAAAAAATATGAATGCATTTGTTCATCAAGGTAACCTATAGAATGTAAGGACAAAGATTTCAAATTTTTCTTTTAAATGAATTAATAAGAGAAGGAAGGACTTGAAACATACTGCAGTAGAGTCTGTTAATATACGCATCATTTGAACTCATTTTCTCAGCTTGCCCAGTTACTGTCAGGAATAGGGATGATGGTTGGCTGTTTGTTCTTGGAAAAGGCAAACCTGAAACCACATAAGCACACACACTCAAGTTAAGTAATCAAACACATTCCAGAGGCACAATTGTCACAACACTTTTTTTCCAGATTTTTTGGGGGGTATCCAGAGAAGATATATATTTTTGACTACACTACAGGAAGACTTGCTATCCATAGTGCATCACAGTGCTGTAGTCATTCCAGGTTGTTAGTCTTGATTTTGTCAAAGTTGTGCTCCTGCCCTATTACAGTGAATAAAAATATACAAAAATAATATTCAGTCATATTAAACATCATAAATGCTATAATCTCCTATTTCTGCTTAAAAACTCCCTTGTAGCACAAACTTTAGTGACTTTTAGCAGCATTTAACAGCAAATGCTTCTCCACCCTCATTGAGATTTGCAACTACCATGTAAAGCACAGCCTGCTTAAGAAATGTGTACTAATCAGATGTACCAGGAAATATGTTTTTAAAAAGGATTTGGACATGATTGTTGCGGTCACTGCGGTTCTGTGCGTGGTAAAAGCCCAGTGCATGAAGCAACTCATGCTGCATAGTCAGTGAAATGCATCCAGCATGTTCCAAAGACACAGTCTGACCTCCAATGCAACGACTCACAAAAAAGTAATACATATGGATCACATATAATGGAATGACTCAAACATATAAAATTCAATACTGCAGATAATGGAATGTAATTTTGTGCCTTGCTGATGCCTCGTTGTACGTATCAACCAGCAGCAAACATTCGATTACTACATGATGTAGTACAGGGTGACTTAAGGCAAGGACTTTTGCATTTTTGCTTTTTTACCTGCATGTTTGTTGGCCCTTTCAATTGTAGCTGCTTTCTGGGAACCGGTGTTAGTTTATTAAAGTATTAATAAAACAGTAAAAGATTTTAATTAAACTGAACATGGCCATTAGTCATATTACTGAAAATAATTTCTTACTAATCTCCTCATAGCTCTTTTTATGCATAAACTTTTGAACATATGTTGGCTAGAAACCCCTGAATAAAAATGAAAAAGCTCACAGTGGGAGGCTGCTACTGATATTGTTTTCCATTTTACATATTATTTACATGTCTGTTCTTTCCTCAATAGAGTGGCTCTGGGCTTGAAAAGAGCTCAGCTGAAGACCAACCGCCACCAACAGGAACATCATGAGAAGCTGTTTTGGATCGAACATAGATACATGTGGGGTTAAAGGAAATTTCTCATTTTCAAACTGTACATAATATGTTTTGAACAAGATGCATCCATAAAATAAATAAATGCTTAAGTAAAATAAAATAATAAACATATATTTATGAGTGTGTGTGTGTGTGTGTGTGTGTGTGTGCACATATAAACTTGAAAAATGTTTATATCTTTAAGTTTGTCTTATGAGGTCACTGATAAGTTAAGCCTACAAGCTGAAACTGCATTAATAATCTCAATAGATTTCTAGCTTGAGCACAGGCACAAGCAACATTATGGTCCCTTTTTTGTGAGAAAGAAAACCATTATGCCTTATACTGCATAATGTAAGAAACTACTGTTGAGCATCTCCATGCTATTGATAAGAATGCAGCTTTTATCTATGTGCATTATGATTATTAAAAAATTCTGTCATTTAGATTCTGATATTTCACATTTGCATTCTGAAATGGAAATCGAAATATTCTCTGATTCACCTGTTACAAACATGTCTGTATAGATCTCATCCCTGTTGAAGACAAGATCAAAAGAAACAACTCACTTCACATTGGTGCAAATGTTCAAAATGAATCCAGCTCCTTGCTTAGTCTCAGGTGCTCTCCGTTAAAATTTCATTCCACCACCTGTCAAATTAGAATTTACAGACAATCTCAAGACGATTTATGAAATATTTAATGATTCAGAGATGTACAGATACAGTTGATGAAACAGTAGCTTGAGGACCAGGTTTATAACTCATAAGCATGAACCCATTCAGGCTCATACTGCACCAAAATTATACACAATATAAACTTTATAAAAGACCCTCATGGCCATAACACTGTGAATCATGCTAAGGAAAAAGCCTTCAGTACGGAAGTCCGAGGCCATGGATTATTAATATTTTTTCTTTCTTGTTTTCTCGTGATCACGACTTATCTCGTGATCTCGACATAACGAAAGTTATTTTCTCGTGATCTCATTATCATGACTTAAGTAATTTTCATTACTTATTACTTATTTTTAATTAATTCATAAATGTTACATGGTTGAATCAATATGATTATTTTGTGTAGTGTTAAGTTCTTGCTAGATGCGTGACTCATCACAGTTTTACCATCGCAATATTCAGTGCCATAAACTAACTGCTTATTAAAACCAAGGTTGACATCACTGTATTCTGTTTGCACCTGTATCTTTAAAGTACATGATTGTTAGTTAATAAGCGGGGATGTTGTGTTCATGTAGGACACGCTTCAAAGATGCAGCTATTTGTAATGTGCGTCTTTTCCTTATTTTTATTGTTAATCATTATTGATAACTAGAAGTGTGATTTATATGTAAAGTGTATAGGCTCATTTAAATCAGTGATGTTCTACAGTGTTGTAATCTTTTGTATTTTCAACATTTCTTTGTGGAACGCACACACACACTTTTCAAACAGCATCCCAAGCAAGCTTTATTTATAAACATGGTCAGAAACAGGCAGGGTCGAAACACCAGCAAACAGGTATGGCACAGGCGAGACAAAAGAATAATCCAAGGACCAACTTGATCAGGCTCCGGCGAACAATATCCAATAGGGCAAGACAAACGGGTAATCCAACAGACAAACAATAATCCATGCGAGGTGCAAACAGAGTCCAAACAATAAGATGAAAAAAATTTCCAAAACAGGCAGAAGATCAGTAAACAGGGCAACACGACGTGACTAGACTTAGATCGGAAACTAGAACTGGAAACTAGGACTGGTAACTGGCGCCGTAGAGTAGCTATCACTAGGTGAGCGATAAACACTAAACAATACTCGGCCGTGAGAGAGAGGAAGTCCATGGCTTATGTAGGGTGTGTGATTGGCTGCAGCTGTGTGTGTAATCAGTGCAATGGATGATGAGAAATGTAGTCCGGGGTGACATGCAACAGTTTGTGTAATGTGAAAGTCAATGTAACTGGAAGGCAACATCTGGTGGCGAGCAGACGGAAAACCACGGACCAGATTCATGACAGTAACGCACGTAATATCAGTCACAGCATATCCTACATCACTAATAAAAAATTTAGAAAATAAAAATTACAAAATTGTATTTGATAAAAATACAAATTAAATATAATTTTATTTCAAATAAAAGGAAAATAAAGTGAGTTGAATCCAAGCAGCTCTAAAAGATTTTAGAATAGTTCTCTGCATCCTTTTAATGTCGCTCTGCCTGTGTTTGCGTTGTTGCTTTGACCATTTAAACATTAAGGTTACACAAACAAAATGTTTAGCGTACTGTCTCTGGAAAAATATTAACAGTGATTGATTAGCCTATATTTATGTATTGTAGACGACGTTATTACTAAGTGAAGCAAAATTTGCTGAAATATCCATAACATACAGTATAAGAGCGCACGGTTTATCTGTCGATCAGATGCGTGTCGCTGCGCTCGTTACTATAGCAACAGTAGATCAAACAAATCAAACAATCATTGTATAAAAAAACTTTAGTTATGTCGAGATAACGAGAAAATATTAAGTAGTGATAACGAGAAAATATTAAGTCGTGATAACGAGAAAACAACTTTAGTTATGCCGAGATAACGAGAAAATATTAAGTCGTGCTAACGAGAAAGCAACTTTAGTTATGTCGAGATAACGAGAAAATATTAAGTCGTGATAACGAGAAAGCAACTTTAGTTATGTCGAGATAACGAGAAAATATTAAGTCGTGATAACGAGAAAGCAACTTTAGTTATGTCGAGATAACGAGAAAATATTAAGTCGTGATAACGAGAAAGCAACTTTAGTTATGTCGAGATAACGAGAAAATATTAAGTCGTGATAACGAGAAAGCAACTTTAGTTATGTCGAGATAACGAGAAAATATTAAGTCGTGATAACGAGAACGCAACTTTAGTTATGTCGAGATAACGAGAAAATATTAAGTCGAGATAACGAGAAAGCAACTTCAGTTATGTCGAGATAATGAGAAAATATTAAGTCATGATAACGAGAAAGCAACTTTAGTTATGTCGAGATAATGAGAAAATATTAAGTCGTGATAATGAGAAAGCAACTTTAGTTATGTCGAGATAACGAGAAAATATTAAGTCGTGATAACGAGAAAGCAACTTTAGTTATGTCGAGATAACGAGAAAATATTAAGTCGTGATAACGAGAAAGCAACTTTAGTTATGTCGAGAGAGTGAGAAAATTAAGTCGTGCTCACGAGAAAACAAGAAAGAAAAATATTAATAATCCATGGCCTTCAGTACTTGAGTTATTCAGCTGGTGTCTTTTTCTCCAGAAATTGAAAATGACATGTTTTAAACAAAATTATGAATAGAAACAAAGTAATTAATGAAAATATAAAATGTAAATATTAAATTATGAAATATATACACTGCCATGACTAGCATCAGATCCCTGGGCTGAGGTGGGTCATATTTTACTATCGAATTTCTAGAGCATTGCCTCTTAATACACAGACTTGGGAGCAAACACAGTCACCTCAGGGTAGCCTTACCTGGATGGTGTAAAGACAAACTACAAATATGACTACAAATAACTACAACCTGTCAAATAACTCTCATTTACATGACAAACAGCGCCGACCTTTTAAGGACATATAATATTTTGCTCATAGAATACTTTCATTTTACTTCAACTAGTCGAAAATCCAGCAAAACAGCAGAGACCCGTACAGCTGTTGATTTGATGTAAGAGTGCGCCATCTGCCGGAGGATGTAGAAAACGCTCCAATCAGGTGACCTTGTGTGGACGCGTTACCTCATCACGTGATGAGCCAGTGTTGCCATGTCCGCTTGTTACAAGTACATTGTTCTTGTTTTTTATCTAGTAGCTTATAAATATAGGAAATCGTGGGTGGCAATTTTTAGGCATTGTTTTTATTATTCTTTCTAGAATAAAGTCTCTTATTAGGGCTTACTTGGCCCAGGTAGTACAATAATGGCCGACCAAAAAATTGCATTTGTCAGTTATCCCCACCTGCTTTTCGAGCTGTTTCAATTTTCTTTACCCATAGGTGTGTGTGATTTAGATAGTTGTAAGCTAGCTAGTAGGCCAGTTGTAGGCTGTTTGCGAAACATTTGAATTTGTTTGCAAAATGCTGGTCTGAAAATTATAGAATCAGACCAGCGAAATCACGCAAACATCTACAGCAAAAAACTGATATCGCCTATTGTACGTGAGGAAAATCGCTTATTTTATAAGACTACTTTTATTAGGGAGTTTTTAGCAAGATCTGGCAACACGGTTTTGCGCGTATTACCAACGGACCTTCTCTGTCAAGTAGGGGGACGTTTCGCATCGTCTTGGTAATGGCGGACACATGTGGCCAAGTCCTCCTTGGGTCTGGATTAACAGTCCTTTCCCACCCTCTTATGTACATCAAGGTTTTAGTTCAGGTAGGATTTACACAATACACGCAAAGATGACAGCAGCAGCCAGTTGATGCCTGCACACACGCTGCGGTCGAGTAGTTTCGATAGCGTGATGATAAACGTTAGCCAGGGCGTTTATTAACAGTAACCTGGTTAATACATATTACAATGTGTCCTTCTGAGACATGAGCATCGCTGTGTGCAGTACCTTGGTTTACAGGGATGAAGATGTCGATGTGCATCATTGTGGTTGTAGTTAGCTGTAGTAGCAGGGTTGTTGACCGCAGTCTAACTAGTGCGAGTTAATGCTCTGAAAGGTCAGCCTGTTAGGTCTGTCAGGAATCATTTTTCTAGCAATTTTTGTAAATATACCAACACGTTGTGCTATTTTAATGCGTTATATGTACTGCGAAAACAGTGCGAATAGCATATTTGATAGCATATGTGATTTAATGTTGTGGTAATGCACGTCTGTCTTTCCGGCTACGTTAACGTTACTGATAAAGTTTATTGCAGGTTATGGGATACATACACAAACGAGTGTGTGTGTGTGAGGCAGTGTGCTCTACATTTACAGTTTTCTAACAAATGGTGTAGTAGGCAAGCACAGATGTCACCCCATTTGATTGGTGTAGAAGTGAAAGTAAATTGATTCAGCTTTACTTCTGTAAGCTAAATGAGGTTTAGGCCTATACTCAAGATTTAACATTGTTTACCTCTAATGTATTACCACACCTTTTCACCCTAGAGTTATAATACAAAAGACTGTCTTTCTTTCTTGTCAGATATTGTGTAATATAACAGTACTGCAAGAGGGAACTGTGTGCCATCATATGTTTTTATTTTTTCAGGCACAATAAAATGTATTGTGTATCAATTTGTCACATTCACACCTGTATTTATTGGTGCACTAACTTATTTGTATCTGTAAATATAGGTTGGACATGAACCTCTTCCTCCTACTCTAGGCAGAAATATGTTTGGTCGACAAGTGTACCAGCTTCCAGGTCTCTTTGCATATGGTAAGATCATCAAGCGATGATCTGGTTCTTGTTGATTCGTTTTTGTTTCTGTAGCCATTAATTCAAGTCTCCATTTGATTTTGAATGTGATTTTAAGAAATCTGAAAAATACATGCAGCTCTCACGTTTACATTTGTTTCATTTAGCCAAACACATCATCAAGATCGATGGGAAATCAGGCCTGTTTAAGGGTCTCGCCCCAAGGCTTTGTGCTGGGACCATTGGCACCATTGTTCACGGTAAAGTCTTGCAGGTATGGTAAGCACACCGGGTTCTTTAGAGGTTTCCTTTTTTGAGACTGTTTTGATAAGAAATGTGCATGTTTCTGAGTGAGAAACATCCAGACTTTAGATGGGCTTCTTTAACCGTGATTTGTGCAGGGTGTTGCTGGCTGTATGTTGTACTGTTCAGACTGTAGCAATGTGGCTTTCGTGTTTATCTGGCTGGGCACAGTTAAGCAGAGGTTATTTATACTCTTTAAATGGCTCTAACCTTTTGTTATAACCCACAGAAATGCCAGGATGAAAAAATTGAGGTAGGAACACTATTTT
Organism: Sinocyclocheilus grahami; assembly: GCF_001515645.1. NCBI lineage: Eukaryota > Metazoa > Chordata > Actinopteri > Cypriniformes > Cyprinidae > Sinocyclocheilus > Sinocyclocheilus grahami. Next base: position 721,337 of record NW_015505687.1, read on the forward strand.
TAGAGGTATTATTTTAGTGCTTGAATCCATTTATTTTTCCATTGCTGCAGTTAGTTGCACATTTGTGTGTGAGATAATATAATAGCACATATCTCATCTCTTCACCTTCTCAGATATTGGGAAGCAGTCAGAAAGCAGAGGATGGTTCTCTGCAACATGTAGTAAATGAGGTGAGACATTTAAAGCAGAATTTTGGACTAGCTTTCATACCTTCTTGTATGGCTGGGTGATATGGCCCAAAAAATTATCACAATAAAATATTTCATATCAGTCAATATTAGGGATGTAACGATTCACTCAAGGCACGATTTGAGACAAATGAGATTTAAGACAAATTGTAAATTAAATGTGTCCTTTTATTATTGCTTGGACAAAATGCTGCACGTTTCTTTGTGAAATTGAAATATTACACTATAATAATATACTAATATAGCACTTGCATATTATTGCTCTTTTGTTTGTTTTGATTGCTTCTGTTGTCCTCATTTGTAAGTCGCTTTGGATAAAAGCATCTGTTAAATAACAAAATTTAAATATAATGTAAATGTAAATAACAAAACTAAATTGAAATTTTAAAACAAGCCCCAAATCAAATAAATAACACAAATAAAAGAAATCTCTTCATATAAACAAACTAAGGCTTTGTCTGTGCTCTTTCCATTTAAAATTAGGCAACCACTGCATTTGAATCTTGATCCAAACAAAGATGCTGCATACATGCAACATGAGCAGTTTTTAATCTAAATTACATTGTATAATTTCGAAATTTGAAGCAAAAACAGA
>NW_015505687.1:722824-776476 GCF_001515645.1 Sinocyclocheilus grahami
AAAATGCTGCACGTTTCTTTGTGAAATTGAAATATAACACTATAATAATATACTAATATAGCACTTTCATATTATTTATCTTTTGTTTGTTTTGATTGCTTCTGTTGTCCTCATTTGTAAGTCGCTTTGGATAAAAGCATCTGTTAAATAACAAAATTTAAATATAATGTAAATGTAAATAACAAAACTAAATTGAAATTTTAAAACAAGCCCCAAATCAAATAAATAACACAAATAAAAGAAATCTCTTCATATAAACAAACTAAGGCTTTGTCTGTGCTCTTTCCATTTAAAATTAGGCAACCACTGCATTTGAATCTTGATCCAAACAAAGATGCTGCATACATGCAACATGAGCAGTTTTTAATCTAAATTACATTGTATAATTTCGAAATTTGAAGCAAAAACAGAATTTGACTTCAGTTTTGTGAAACTATACATAAAAAAAATATCTGCATGAAACCGAAACAGCAGAGCTGAACGAGATGCAGATTCACTTTCTGCCAGCAGGTGGTGCTTAAAGCGTTTTCTTGGTATCCGCTGTAAACAAAGCAGCGCTGCACTTATGGCAAGATGAAAAGAAAAAAAAATACCATCTAAACTATTCTAAAGACAGTAAGTTCACCTCAGACATACATTCATATAAACTCCTACCCCTAAATGAATCGCGATTTGTTTAGCATCTCAACCGATTTGAATCGTCACATATTTGAATCAGATTTTCAACCGGCTCGCAGTTAATCGTTACATCCCTAGTCGATATCGATAATTATCACGATAAATTTCAAAACTTTATTTCTTTCCATTTTAAAGGCAGACTTTTGCTCCCAAGTGAAAGTTGTAGAAACTAGACACTTAATTGTGGTTTTAAACTACTCTTTATGCTCAGAACATGATATATATATATATATTAGTCGGGTTCAATTGACGTCAGTGTTCGGTACGTTTGGAACGCAGTCTTCCGAACTCGAGTGTGTACCCGCGAACCGTACCAGAGTCCGCTTAAAGGGGTGGTTGATTGCAATTTCACTTTTTTAAAGTAAGTTAGTGTGTAATGTTGCTGTTGAGCATAAACAATATCTGCAAAGTTACGAAGCTGAAAGTTCAATGCAAACAGAGATATCTTTTAGAGTTCTGGCAGTTTAATGCCTACAAAAACGGCTGGTAGGGACTACAACAAGTTACTTCCCGGGTCCGTTACACCAAGAACCCAGATAAACCCCGCCCCCGGGAAAAGGCAGCGAGGACATGCTGCGCTGCTTCAGAGAAAAGGAAGAGAAAACTAGGGGTGCACGTAAAAATCTATTCATATATGAATCGCAATTCTGTCTTCTAAGTATTCTAATGGATTCACAAGTTTCAAAATCAATGTTCTAAAGCAGTGGTTCTCAATACTGTTCCTCGCGTCCCCCTGCTTTGCACACACGCTCGCTCGCTCTCTCTCTCTCTGCTCAGCTCCAGCAATGAACTGTTACAATTATACACTTATTTTCACATAGCTATGAGAAGCTTTAAACAAACAGTTGCCGTACTGTATTAAAGCTTTAATCAGGATAAAACCGTATATTAAAAGCTAGCATAAGCAGTAGCATTTAAAACGAAGCATTAACGCACTTGAAAAGGGGTGTTGAACATTTTTCGAAACTCTTGTTATCGTTTTATCGAGGAAAATTGTATCGTGATAATTATCTTTATCGGGTTTTTTTTTATCACCTAGCCCTACCTTCATGTATATCAGTCAAGGCCTGTTCACACAGTCACAAGTCTGATGTGACTGAATGACACAAGTAGAAAATATTTGCAAACAGACTTTCATGTTTGCACCAGTTATTGTTTTCTGAGATGTGAAATGTTTTGTTTTTGATGCCCCCCCCCCCCCCCCCCTTTTTTTTTTTTTTTCCCCCCCACAAACAATTATACACTTATTTTCACATAGCTATGAGAAGCGTTAAACAAACAGTTGCCGTACTGTATTAAAGCTTTAATCAGGATAAAACCGTATATTAAAAGCTAGCATAAGCAGTAGCATTTAAAACGAAGCATTAACACACTTGAAAAGGGGTGTTGAACATTTTTCGAAACTCTTGTTATCGTTTTATCGAGGAAAATTGTATCGTGATAATTATCTTTATCGGGTTTTTTTATCACCTAGCCCTACCTTCATGTATATCAGTCAAGGCCTGTTCACACAGTCACAAGTCTGATGTGACTGAATGACACAAGTAGAAAATATTTGCAAACAGACTTTCATGTTTGCACCAGTTATTGTTTTCTGAGATGTGAAATGTTTTGTTTTTGATGCCCCCCCCCCCCCCCATTTTTTGTTGTCTTCTCAGACCACTAAAGAGATGATTGCACGCTCATGTGCTACAATTGTCACACACCCTTTCCATGGTAAATACAGTTAATACAATAAATAACAGATTTTGTGATTTTGAATCTCACTTTTCTCTCAGTCTGTGAATGTCACCTGTTGTCTTTTTTCCAATCCCAGTGATCACTCTCAGATGCATGGTCCAGTTTATTGGTAGAGAAGCCAAATACAGGTCAGTTGTTTACAGGGACAGTTCTCTTTTCTGTCTCACACACATTTAATAATTTATTTTGTTCTTTCCAGTGGTGTCTTTGACTCCATAGTTACCATCTACAGAGAAGAGGGAATCCTGGGTTTTTTTGCGTAAGTGCAAAATTACATATTTTCAAATGAGGTAATCTATGTGTTGCCTCAGCATGCATTTTTACATTTACAATAAAGTTTTAATGCATGCCACCATTTTAAAAGTGCATGTATGTGAAAAAAAAGTCAACCTTACTAATCTACTTGCCATTTTAAGTTATAAATAAATATTGAAAAAAAATATATATATATAGCACAACATTGAGTAGGCTTGACATGAAAAAATTTCATGAGTGCTGTCAGGCCATTTTACAACCCTTTGTGTTTTTAACTTTAACTTTAGCATTTATGTGTTTGCCAACCCACAGTGGCCTCATTCCTCGTCTACTGGGTGATGTTTTTTCCCTGTGGATCTGCAACATGCTTGCTCACTTCATAAACGCATACGCAATAGATGACTCGGTATGTAAACACACAAACTTGTGTACAAACAACAAAACGTCTTGACCCTAGATTTGTACAATTTTATTTTATGTATGTGAGATACTTTTAATCTTTTGGTATTTACTGATTCATCACTGCATACTGTACATTGCATACTTGTGCACAACACTTGTGCACATGTATCAATCATAATAGCATGTTATGTGCTGAGTTGATTATTCTGTTGTGTCTGTTTCAGACGAGTCATACAGGAGAGATCAAAAACTGCTCTCAAGCTGTGACCGGGGTAAGTCATTTTTTTACAGAAACATTAAATGACGAATAATGTCTCAAGCACCGCCACCAGCCCATAATTTCTGTTTAAAATAACAAATATGCATTTATACATTTTCATTAAAACATGATTGCCACATTTCAGTTCCAATTATTAATGTTCTATAATAAAAAAAATGCTTTATTGACTGATGTTTCTAGCTCTTATGCTTTCAAATGATATTACAAATATCAAATATAAAGTTGTGCTGTTTTCTGAGGAGAAGCTGATGAGATTGGGACTTTTCAGATTGTTCCTTCACCTTTAAATTGTATTAAAAATACTAATAATATAATTGTAAGAATAAAAAATAAGAAAGGTGTCTAATTTAACAATATAGAAGTAATCTAACAATATAGAAGTAAAAAACACAAGACAACTCTTGGCTTGGAAAAAGCCAGCTGAAAGAGTAAATTGGAGAGAGATGTTTTGCTTTATACAGTATATATGTTTGTGTGCGTGTCTGGCAAGTCAAATTTGTCTGCCAATGGCAACCCTATTGCCAGTGTGTCAATAGAGAGTTGTATTTGACTAGGTTGTGCTATTGCTCTCATTCTAACATTTTACCTTTGTACTTCTTTCTTTTCGACTTTTACTCAGTTTTTTGCAAGTATGCTGACGTATCCATTTGTATTGGTGTCCAACCTGATGGCAGTAAATAACTGTGGGTAAGGGATGTTGTGAGACTCTAGTGGAAGCATTTGTGAATGGCATTAAAGGAGATTTTACATATTTTATGAATAGTGAGTCAGTAGTCAGAGAACTGGGAACAGAGAACTTCATAAGAAGCTTGTAATCTTGTTCACCCCTTTCAAATGATCACGTTCTGTCAATAGTTAATTTATTTACTTCTTATCCTTTGCCGAAAATGACATCACCTGTATGTCCTTGCAATATTTAAGACTGCAATATTGGAGGGATTGCTATAAACGAATAATAAATTGTAAGCAATGTTTCTCCTGATCTGACCCAGGCTGGCTGGAGGTCTGCCACCTTATGCTGCCATTTATCCCAACTGGCTCCACTGCTGGAGTCACCTGAGCCAAGAGGTGAGCAATTTTTCTTGATATGAGTTACTGGGAATGGGGATTTGAATTTTGTTAACTTTTCTTGAATGTCTCAGTTCTTCCACTGATGACCTTCTAACGTTCATTGGAATCTGAATAGACTAATCGAATTAAAGGCCTAATAGAATTAAAGCGGCACACTACTGTAATAATGAGTTTACCTACGTGACTGCTTAAAACAACCTGGAAGTGATTTATTCTTGTCAACTGGATCTGTTTTATTTATTTTTGTTGCTTAAAGAGTTAGTCCACCCAAAAATGAAAATTAGGCTGCGTTTTACTCACCCCCGAGGCATCCTAGGTGTATATGACTTTCTTCTACTCCGTCGGAGTTATATTAAAAATTGTTTTTGATCTTTCAAGCTGTTTAATGCCACTCAGCGGGTGTTGCATTGCTTCAGTCCAAAAGAACTTAAATAAAAATCGCCCATCCATAAAAAAAGTGTCTCACACGACTCCGGGGGGTGAACAAAGGCCTTCTGTAGCGAATCGATGCATTTTTGTAAGAAAAATATCCATATTCAAAATGTAATAATCACTTTAATGTAGCTTGCGCCAACAGTTGTACACAGAAGCAGCTCCGGGAGCATGACGTATGAGGTCAGCTCTGCGCATGCGCCGGTGAGTCTCGTGAAAACCAACGTTTGTTAACCGGAGCAAAGGAAGCAAAGTTTCCTTACTTTAGCAAAGGAAAACCAGTCTCCTCTTGGCTCATATCGAAATCCTCTGACATTCTTCTTTACAAATCCTCGTTTTGTACTTCTAATTAGTGACCGTTGTTTTGTTTTGATCTCTCCCCTGCGCTTCCGCGTGCGTCACTTCTGATCGGGGCATGCACAACACCGACCTCATACATCATTCCCCAGGAACTGCTACTGTTTACAACAGTGAGCGCAAGCTAGATTCAAGTGATTATTATGTTTTGAATATGGATATTTTTCTTACAAAAACGCATCGATTCGCTACAGAAGGCCTTTGTTCACCCCCCGGAGCCGTGTGAGACACTTTTATTTTTTTTTTATGGATGGGAGATTTTTAATTAAGTTCTTTTGGACTGAAGCAATGCAACACCCGCTGAGTGGCATTAAACAGCTTGAAAGATCAAAGACAATTTTTAATATAACTCCGACTGGATTCGTCTGAAAGAAGAAAGTCATATACACCTAGGATGCCTCGGGGGTGAGTAAAACTTAATTAACCTAATTTTAATTTTAATAAAGATGTTTCTCTTGTCATCCATATAAGTTGATATGTTAAACTGGATGAGTGACAGAACATCTTGAGCAACAGAAAAAGTTTTGTTGACCACAGTACCTGGTAATGTTTTTCTACTGTGACCTACTAAATAAGACACTTCATTATTAGGAATGACTGCATTAGCAATGTTACCATTTGAAGAAACTGTCAGAAAATATAACTGATTTTTTTTTCTCCTCTTGTGTGTCTCAGGGCAACATGAGCAGAGGCAACAGTCTGTTCTTCAGAAAGTTGCCTGCAGGGAAGATGTATGCCATTGAGCAGAAGAGATTTTTTTGAATGGGAAGCTATCAGTATAGTCTAAAATTATAATAATATAATTGAGCTGGTCCACAAAGTTGGACTCCTAATTCTTCGTATGCACTTGTTTAAGATGACAAACTTTTTTTGATAATCAGTCCGCATCAGCCTCCAGGATTATTGCTGTTCATTTTATCAGTACATTGTTTTCACTACATTACGATGCGATTTGAAATCGTGAAACATAAAGAGCTTTATTTTAATACCCAGGGATTTGTATACATAACAAGTAAAACAGACCACAGTATAATTTCAGTGGAGCACTCAAGGGCGCTCTAGACCATCTGTGCCTGAGTCCAGTACAGGCCCCTTACATCTCTGTTTTTTGTGCTTGACCATATTGCTTGTCAGTAAAACAGTAATTCTACACCTGCTGTTGTTTCTACTGGTTCATGCACTGACTGACTGACAAACAAGAAATTCTCTACCCTGTTAATAGTACACTGTGTTGTGTGTGTCCATGTGAGAGGAAGAACTGTGTGTGCTGTGGAGGGTGATTTCCAGCCACATCCATCTGAGCTCTAGTCGAAATCAGTCAAGATTTTTATTTCTAATGACATTCTATTTGACCCAAATAAATGTGAGAATGCTTTTTTTTTTTGTCTTTGTGTCTTAGTCATCCATCATCTGCACAACAGACAGGTGCTGAACATACAGAAACTTTTTAGAAACTAGCTGTAACGTTGTTCTTCATCTTCAGTTCTATTGTCATTGTCCAGATAATGATATACAGGTTAACCAGAACTGCAAAAACCATATCTATTATTTACATAATATCATGGTGCAAGAAAGTATGAAGAAAAAAAAAGATTTATTAAATGGGGATTTATTAACTGCTATGAGTTTTTATGAGATTTCAACTTGGGGGTCTGACAAGTTATCATTTGATGATATAAAATGTTTCAAAAAGATAAAAATATTAAAGTGATTAGCATCACCCAAAGCTAAGCTGGAGTAGTAAAGCTGAATGTTTAAGTGTCCTGTCTACAATTACGTATAAAGTAACGCACATGTACATCAATTATATTTAATGCTGTTAATATTACCACATTAAGCAATTAAATCTATTAATATGGTACAATATACAATACACTCAGGGTTGTTTTTGTTTTTTTGGTCAACATGGCAGATAAAGTGTTCAGTTTGTCATGTGATCTCAGTATGTGCTGAAAAATATTGATATGCTTGGAGTCTTCATTTTATGTGAGTGAGTAGACATTAGAGTACGGAGTGTACAGAAAATCAGTTTTCATTGTCTCCTACAGCATTTCTAGGAAACTAGTTTTTTTTTTTTTTTTCCTTTTTTCATAATGACCATAAAGCAGTGTTGGTTCTAGTGTTGGGGTCAGCGCCAGCTCAGCCACCCCTATGATACACCCTGACCCCTAACTCCCCCCTCTTAAATTTGAGCAGCAGTAATGGGAAGATTGGATCATTTTACTGAATTTCATTAAGCAGAATTAACTAATCTTTCTTGAAGTCATTTGAGCAGAGTTAGCATACACTGTTAAGTTTAGCAAACTTAACTATAAGTAACGCACATGTACATCAATTATATTTAATGCTGTTAATATTACCACATTAAGCAATTAAATCTATTAATATGGTACAATATACAATACACTCAGGGTTGTTTTTGTTTTTTTGGTCAACATGGCAGATAAAGTGTTCAGTTTGCCATGTGATCTCAGTATGTGCTGAAAAATATTGATATGCTTGGAGTCTTCATTTTATGTGAGTGAGTAGACATTAGAGTACGGAGTGTACAGAAAATCAGTTTTCATTGTCTCCTGCAGCATTTCTAGGAAACTAGTTTTTTTTTTTTTTTTCCTTTTTTCATAATGACCATAAAGCAGTGTTGGTTCTAGTGTTGGGGTCAGCGCCAGCTCAGCCACCCCTATGATACACCCTGACCCCTAACTCCACCCTCTTAAATTTGAGCAGCAGTAATGGGAAGATTGGATCATTTTACTGAATTTCATTAAGCAGAATTAACTAATCTTTCTTGAAGTCATTTGAGCAGAGTTAGCATACACTGTTAAGTTTAGCAAACTTAACTATTGTGAATTCTTATCCTTATGCTTGGAGTTGATTTCCAACTGAAGAATACATTTTTAAAAATGAGAATTCTACCCTCATCAATTTATTGTAAATCTATGTTTAAATCATGCATATTTCTCAGTCCTCAGGATATGTACATATGGATCCAAGAATCCTAACTCTGGTCATACAGCTTAATCAATATATATCCCAAAATTCAAAGTTAGCTTACAGAAGAGGACGTCTAATGATAGTTCAGTTTTTACAACAGAATTGGTCACTATCCTTTCAGCCCTTGAATGGGTAGAGGAAGGTCCGTCATTGAATATGGTAATGTGCTTAGATTCATACTCTACATAGTCTACATCACAAACAAATATAGTTTATGAAATCCTTCTAAATTTCCTTAAATTACAGAATATGGGAAAAATGCTAAAATTCATGTGAGTACCTGCACATCTGGGAGTCCAAGAAAACAAAGTAGCTGAAGATCCAGCAAAATAAATGTACTAAGCAAGACAGAGGTTAAAGGGAAAACAACACAATAATAACTGGTTTAAATGAATCTTTATCCAGAATAGGAAAACATGAAACAGGACTATGTAACTCGAAATAAAGAATGCAAAAGTAGTGCTGCACGGGGTATAGGGTTCTTGTCTCGGTGCTCTTTGGGTGCAAGGGATGATCCACGTCCAAGGCACTCGAATCTTATTCAAAAAGTTTTAAAAAGCCTTTATTTCAACATGGCTATAAGTTTTAAAAACCAGGTGACCAGGACTATGTAACTGTTGAACATGTGCTTCTATTCTGTGTCACATATGAAGCAGAAAACATAACGTCACATTGCAAAATGTACACAGTGCTTTATTAAAATATCCCAAAATAACAGCTTTAGATGAAAGGATTTAAATATCATATAAACGTACACTGTTAAGTAATCGGAGAGTTTGTTTGTTAGTTTTCCTCACTTTCATTTGGCACTCTACACTCCTATCCAATTGGTGGCGGTAATGCACCATGAGCAGGTTTGCCAACCGCCAAAAATGTACAAGAAGAAGAAAAAGAGCAGCATCAACACTTCAAGATGTCGTCGCTGAATGACAGATCAGTTTGGGATGAGGTGGAGGTCTGTTTTATGTTTTAATAGTTCTATACTATTTTCCAAAACTGGTAAATATAGTACATATGTGCAGAAAAATGTATTAGGAGAGACGTGTTTAAACGGTGTTTCAGCACCGGCTTTGGGTCTGATGGCTTTCTGATGGCAGAGCATAGCATGACACAGTGAAATTCACTTTGCTTCATTCAGTCTTTATAAGTGTGTTCATTCTCCCGTACGATCATTCATGTTAGAGAATGACAGAACAACTTCAAATTTTTATTCGGTCTAAAATTTCTAAAAGATCGCCATACATGTCAGTACTAGTGTGATTATGGCTTGCTAGGATAACGTTAGCAGCGTGAGCTAATGGTGATCAACAGGAACTGAAGCTTCCTGCTGCTCGTATTCAGTTTAAACAGGAGATGTTGTATGAGTATTGCTACTCATTGTAAATATAGTGTACCTGACGTTTATGAGTTTGGAGGCTGGAGGACTTTAAAACAGAACGTATATTCAAACATGACTCCTCTGTTATATTTTATAGGATGGCATCGGCGAAGAAGTCCTTAAGATGTCCACTGAGGAGATTGTTCAGAGGACTCGTCTTTTGGACAGTGAGATTAAGGTAACCTTCATACTGTGATTCACATTTGGCGTGCTGATGATTGTTTTCAGTGTCTGCATGCAGTTCTGTGCCTCATTATGATGTTTATGATTGCAGATCATGAAGAGTGAGGTTCTGCGTGTCACTCATGAGCTGCAAGCCATGAAAGACAAGATCAAGGAAAACACAGAGAAAATCAAAGTGAACAAGACTCTGCCCTACCTCGTCTCTAATGTCATAGAGGTAAAATATGTCCCCTTTATTTTAGACATCTTATTTGGTGTGTCAGAATGGGACATAAGGACACTTTGTGGTCTGCATCAGTATGTGCATGGGATTAAAGCTTGTATGTGTTGTGTGTTTGAATGGAAGCTGCTAGATGTAGATCCTAATGACCAAGAGGAGGATGGAGCCAATATTGATCTGGACTCGCAGAGGAAGGGCAAGTGTGCCGTCATCAAAACCTCCACGCGGCAGGTGAGTCAATTATGTTATTTGAACCGCTTCAGCCTTGTTTTTGTGTGGCCATGAATTTCCATCATGTTTTCCTTTCCTTCATCACAAACATTTTCCTTTGTGTGTGTGTGTTTTAATACTGATTCGTGTTTTGAATTGGTTTTAGCCAGTTTATCTTAGGGGCTAGCAATATAGAAAAAAATATCATATCATAGGATTCTTTTTCAGGAAAATCACGATTCTTTGTCATGTCAGTTTTACTATTTTGCAAGTTGTCTGAGCAGTACAGCCAAACTAATTTCTCTATTTTAAAAACAAAGCCGTTCAAATAAAAAAGAATGGCTGACATTTAGGCCAAAGTGGGCGAAGATAAAAATGTTTGTCATTTATCTTTATTAAAAAATAAGAACAAAGATTCACATTACAAATACACATAATATACAAATAAACAAACAGTGCCTTATTTTTCAGGTACAGTTGGTGCAGTTAGCATTAGCATTCAAGAAATTGAATGAACAAATATAAAAATAAAGTATGTTTCCTGTATAAATTATAGATTGATCCTTATTAAAGCAACCATGTTAAAGTTCTTCAGTCAAGAGCAGTTAGTGATTTTTCTTTGTTTTGTTATTTTATTAACATTAAAGAGAGAGTTCGCCCAAACATGAAAATTATTTTATCATTTGCTCACTCTAATGTTGTTTTAAACCTGAATGAGTTTCTTTCTTCTGTTGAACATAAAAGCTATTTTGTAAAAAAAAATGTGGGAAACCAATTAGTTGCTGGTCCCCAGTGACTTCCGTAGTATTTTTTTTCCCTACTATCAAAGTCAGTGGGGATCAGCACAAGAAAGAAATTAATACAGAAATTGGGACAACATGAGAGTGAGTAAATAATAACAGAATTAAAATTTTTGGGTGAGCTATCCCATAAGCGGTAGCATGTTTAATACTATTAGTCTGCTGTCACTTTAAGACCTGCACTAATATACAGGCAAGCATCCATTTTTCTCTCAACTCTTTACTTTCACTGCGAAAGATAACTTGGTCAGTAATCATCAGGCTCTGTTTGACAGGCTTTTTAGTGTGTGCACACTTCAGGCACGCAAATGAAATGGATTTAAAGGCTTTAAAGAACATGCAAATAATATAATTTAACTTAATGGTTTTATAGTGTATGACATAGTACTATAATTGCAGACCTATTTCCTGCCTGTGATTGGTTTGGTGGATGCTGAGAAACTGAAACCTGGTGATCTTGTGGTAAGTGAGAATTAATTTCCCTTGACGGACTAGTTCAGGATATTCACAACCTTAAATAATGTTGTTTAAAAAGTATTTTCTCTAGAAACATGTTAAATTTGCTTCTGCACCTTTTCACAGGGTGTGAATAAAGACTCCTATCTGATTTTGGAGACTCTACCCACTGAGTATGACTCTAGAGTTAAGGCCATGGAAGTGGATGAGAGGCCTACAGAGCAGTACAGTGACATTGGTGGCCTTGACAAACAGATTCAAGAGGTAATGAAGGAGATCAATGACCGTATTGTAGACAAAACATTAGTTGATTTATTTTTTAACTAACTGCTTCTCTTTTTGCAGCTGGTGGAGGCAATTGTTCTGCCCATGAACCACAAAGAGAAGTTTGAGAATCTGGGGATCCAACCACCAAAGGGAGTTCTGATGTACGGACCACCAGGCACAGGAAAGACCCTGCTGGCCAGAGCCTGTGCAGCCCAAACAAAGGTGCAGTGTCTCTGAGCAACAGAGAATCATCAGTGCTAGGGCTGCATGATTTGGGGGAAAATATCACAGTCTGATGTTTTATTTTTTTTTCTTATAAAATTATTATTGCTATTGCTTACTGTTGTAATATTTCACTGAGAAATTAGTGTTTAAGAAAAAAATTGTTTTACAGTACAATTACCAGTAACAGTATTACTATTTCTTCATTTTCTTCTTTTTCAAATGTTAAAAAATCAAACTTTTATTTTGATGCAAAACTGCAGGGACCATTAAAGCTTCTCATTTGTTTACAACAGCCAATTTATAAGCCCTTCTAGCTACAAGTATTGTTTGGTGCATGTTGCGTTCCCAAATACAGGTTAAAAGCGACCCAAACTCAGAGCAGGTGCTGCTCCACAGTCCACACAATATCTATCTCTGCCTTTACTGCAGACCGAGCCTCTCTGAGACACTGAAAACACGATCATGAGCTGCTTTCGTGCAATAGTGCTTCACTCTGAAACACACAACACGTATTGATTTAATTTAATTGCATTCTTTGCGATTTGCAGTTATTAACCCTTTGACACTTACAATCAGTGTATTTAGAGAGTCTTATTTTATTAACATTAAAGAGAGAGTTCGCCCAAACATGAAAATTATTTTATCATTTGCTCACTCTAATGTTGTTTTAAACCTGAATGAGTTTCTTTCTTCTGTTGAACATAAAAGTTATTTTGTAACAAAAAAATGTGGGAAACCAATTAGTTGCTGGTCCCCAGTGACTTCCGTAGTATTTTTTTTCCCTACTATCAAAGTCAGTGGGGATCAGCACAAGAAAGAAATTAATACAGAAATTGGGACAACATGAGAGTGAGTAAATAATAACAGAATTAAAATTTTTGGGTGAGCTATCCCATAAGCGGTAGCATGTTTAATACTATTAGTCTGCTGTCACTTTAAGACCTGCACGCATCTAATATACAGGCAAGCATCCATTTTTCTCTCAACTCTTTACTTTCACTGCGAAAGATAACTTGGTCAGTAATCATCAGGCTCTGTTTGACAGGCTTTTTAGTGTGTGCACACTTCAGGCACGCAAATGAAATGAATTTAAAGGCTTTAAAGAACATGCAAATAATATAATTTAACTTAATGGTTTTATAGTGTATGACATAGTACTATAATTGCAGACCTATTTCCTGCCTGTGATTGGTTTGGTGGATGCTGAGAAACTGAAACCTGGTGATCTTGTGGTAAGTGAGAATTCATTTCCCTTGACGGACTAGTTCAGGATATTCACAACCATTAATACAGAAATTGGGACAACATGAGAGTGAGTAAATAATAACAGAATTAAAATTTTTGGGTGAGCTATCCCATAAGCGGTAGCATGTTTAATACTATTAGTCTGCTGTCACTTTAAGACCTGCACTAATATACAGGCAAGCATCCATTTTTCTCTCAACTCTTTACTTTCACTGCGAAAGATAACTTGGTCAGTAATCATCAGGCTCTGTTTGACAGGCTTTTTAGTGTGTGCACACTTCAGGCACGCAAATGAAATGGATTTAAAGGCTTTAAAGAACATGCAAATAATATAATTTAACTTAATGGTTTTATAGTGTATGACATAGTACTATAATTGCAGACCTATTTCCTGCCTGTGATTGGTTTGGTGGATGCTGAGAAACTGAAACCTGGTGATCTTGTGGTAAGTGAGAATTCATTTCCCTTGACGGACTAGTTCAGGATATTCACAACCTTAAATAATGTTGTTTAAAAAGTATTTTCTCTAGAAACATGTTAAATTTGCTTCTGCACCTTTTCACAGGGTGTGAATAAAGACTCCTATCTGATTTTGGAGACTCTACCCACTGAGTATGACTCTAGAGTTAAGGCCATGGAAGTGGATGAGAGGCCTACAGAGCAGTACAGTGACATTGGTGGCCTTGACAAACAGATTCAAGAGGTAATGAAGGAGATCAATGACCGTATTGTAGACAAAACATTAGTTGATTTATTTTTGAACTAACTGCTTCTCTTTTTGCAGCTGGTGGAGGCAATTGTTCTGCCCATGAACCACAAAGAGAAGTTTGAGAATCTGGGGATCCAACCACCAAAGGGAGTTCTGATGTACGGACCACCAGGCACAGGAAAGACCCTGCTGGCCAGAGCCTGTGCAGCCCAAACAAAGGTGCAGTGTCTCTGAGCAACAGAGAATCATCAGTGCTAGGGCTGCATGATTTGGGGGAAAATATCACAGTCTGATGTTTTATTTTTTTTTCTTATAAAATTATTATTGCTATTGCTTACTGTTGTAATATTTCACTGAGAAATTAGTGTTTAAGAAAAAAATTGTTTTACAGTACAATTACCAGTAACAGTATTACTATTTCTTCATTTTCTTCTTTTTCAAATGTTAAAAAATCAAACTTTTATTTTGATGCAAAACTGCAGGGACCATTAAAGCTTCTCATTTGTTTACAACAGCCAATTTATAAGCCCTTCTAGCTACAAGTATTGTTTGGTGCATGTTGCGTTCCCAAATACAGGTTAAAAGCGACCCAAACTCAGAGCAGGTGCTGCTCCACAGTCCACACAATATCTATCTCTGCCTTTACTGCAGACCGAGCCTCTCTGAGACACTGAAAACACGATCATGAGCTGCTTTCGTGCAATAGTGCTTCACTCTGAAACACACAACACGTATTGATTTAATTTAATTGCATTCTTTGCGATTTGCAGTTATTAACCCTTTGACACTTACAATCAGTGTATTTAGAGAGTCCGTGACTTGAACAGCTAAATTAAAGTCTGCTTTTGCGCTGGTGCTCAGCCGCTTGTCTTCTATCACTGTTCAGTGTTTTCAATTATGTTAAGTTTATGTTAGGTTTCAGACATTAGTTCTAGTAAAGGATTCATAGTTGGTAAAAAATACAATGTTTTTGGAAATGGCAATAATAATGGAAAAAGAATTGTTCTTAATAAAAACTATAATAATTTGTTTAAAAATGACCCTGATAAGGACCTATATGGCAAATTAAATTAAGCTGACCTAATGATCTGCAGCACATACATGTTTGTTACATAATGTGATTAGAAAATAAATTAGTATGTAGTATATTCCCAAAAACTGGTGCTGTTAGGTTTGAAAAAAAAAATAATAATAATAATAATTAAAAGTAGCTTTGTGAAATTTTCAGGGGTCATGTGCTCCAGTAATGATCAAACTCTAAAAATAGCCCTTATTATGATGAGTAAGTAAATTGATTTATAGTGTGCCCTTTTGGGGGTACAAATAACGCTAATTTGGCCTGAGCAGAAATTGAGTGACAGCCCTGCAATACAGTTTTTGTATTGATGCATCAAACTTTACCTTAAGTTATTCTTTTACTTTCTTTTCTCAGGCAACATTTTTGAAGTTGGCTGGCCCTCAGCTGGTGCAGATGTTTATTGGTGATGGTGCCAAACTCGTACGTGATGCATTTGCTCTTGCCAAGGAGAAAGCTCCCTCCATTATCTTCATTGATGAGCTGGACGCTATCGGCACCAAGCGCTTTGACAGTGAGAAGGCCGGAGACAGAGAGGTGCAGAGGACCATGCTGGAGCTGCTCAATCAGTTAGACGGCTTCCAGCCCAACATGCAAGTGAAGGTACACGCTTGAACCCGTATGCTGCTCTGTCACAATCATGGACCTATCAGCCTCAAGTTTTTTTTTTTAATGTGTGGAACCCCCAAGGTGATTGCTGCCACTAACAGGGTGGATATCCTTGACCCGGCTCTGCTGCGTTCAGGTCGTCTGGATCGTAAGATTGAATTCCCCATGCCCAACGAGGAGGCTCGTGCTCGCATTATGCAGATCCACTCACGCAAGATGAACGTCTGGTATGGAACATTTGTTCTTTTGTGTCTCAGTTGGTCTTGGGTATTATGAGTAAATTTATATTTTGCTGTTAGGTTGGGCATTTGCTTTTAAATGGTCATTTTGTGTTTTTGCACATCCACTGATGAGACAGTTACAGTGGTCGAGCACACCGTTATTGTAGACAAGACATGAAGTAAAAGATGCAAAACAAGAGCTTTCAGAGCTTATATAACGTTTTATTGGATTGCATGACAGTCATTTGTCTGTTCTATCTGTAAAGCTGAAGTGCAACTGTTATGCAAATTTGAATTATAATTCTCTTACACAAAAATTTGCATTATGTTCTCATATTTATTTAATGACTGTATCTTTCACTTCTTTGTGTGCTATAGTCCTGATGTGAACTATGAAGAGTTGGCACGCTGTACCGATGACTTCAATGGAGCTCAGTGTAAAGCAGTTTGTGTTGAAGCTGTAAGTATGATCTTTGCAGCCTGAATTTAATTTACCTTTGTTGCTCGTATCTTTATTTTTTTTTTCGAGGTGGTATTAGCATTGTGGTTAAGTCCCTGGACTTGGATGTCAGTTGTGAGACAAGTTTGATTTCAAAAAGGGGAAGCACATGTGTACTAAAAAGTACTTCAGTCATTCATATGCTTTAATGCAAGATACAACATGTCTGAAGATACCTGACAAAAAGAGATTTTTGTTTGCAAAGCAGAATCTGAATCAAAATTACACCCTTTAATGCACCACTTGTTTTTTTTCTTATGGGAGTAGTCATTGCTCCTGATTGTTATTATTGCATGTTACCTAAATGTGTATTGTTCGCTTTTGTGTTAGGGTATGATTGCTCTGCGCCGTGGGGCCACTGAACTTAACCATGAGGACTACATGGAGGGCATTCTGGAGGTGCAGGCGAAGAAGAAAGCCAATCTGCAGTACTATGCTTAACCCTGTGTGTGTGTGTGTGGGTGGTGTGTGTGTGTGTGTGTGGTTTATGAGGACACAAATTTGTATAATAACATGGGTATTACAACGAGAAGGTGATTTATGAGGACATTTTCAGTGTCCCCGTAATTCAAAAGGCTTATAAATAATTCAGAATTAGTTTTTTTTTTTTTATCTAAAAATGCATAAAGTTTCCTGTGAGAGGTAGTTTTAGGGGTAGGGTTGGTGTAGGGCAATAGAAAATACGGTTTGTACAGTATAAAAATCATTACGCCTATGGAGAGTCCCCATAAACCATAAAAACAAACCTGCGTTTGTGTGTGTGTGTACCTACCTGTTTTTCTATTCTGGTGGGGACACAGACTCATGGGGACTCATGTCACGGTGGGGACCTAAATTGAGGTCCCCATGGGTAAATATGCTAATCACACAGAATGAAGTTTTTTGAAAATCTAAAAATGCACA
The DNA here is from genome assembly GCF_001515645.1 of Sinocyclocheilus grahami. NCBI lineage: Eukaryota > Metazoa > Chordata > Actinopteri > Cypriniformes > Cyprinidae > Sinocyclocheilus > Sinocyclocheilus grahami. The sequence goes on from NW_015505687.1 coordinate 740,034, forward strand.
AAGTTTCCTGTAAGTGGTAGGGTTGGTGTAGGACAATAGAATGTACAGTAGAAAAACCATTACGCCTATGGAGAGTCCCCATAAACCATAAAAACAAACCTGCGTTTGTGTGTGTGTGTACCTACCTGTTTTTCTATTCTGGTGGGGACACAGACTCATGGGGACTCATGTCACGGTGGGGACCTAAATTGAGGTCCCCATGGGTAAATATGCTAATCACACAGAATGAAGTTTTTTGAAAATCTAAAAATGCACAAAGTTTCCTGTAAGTGGTAGGGTTGGTGTAGGACAATAGAATGTACAGTAGAAAAACCATTACGCCTATGGAGAGTCCCCACAAGGATAGCAAACCAGACGTGTGAGAGAGAGTGTGTTAGAGAGTGATCCAACAGCAGGATCAGTGCTACTGGGATCCAGTACTGTTCTGAGTAATTACCTGGTTCTGATGGAGACAGATCAACTGAAATCAGACTGGACTGCCTCACAGTGATGATTTATGGAATATTTCTCAATTAACCTCTGTTTGTCTTTCAGTTCATTAAAACGCAAACCTTTTTCCATTATTTGTGCGTTTTCTATGAAGGTGTCAAGTGTTGTTTCTTTATATCTCCACAGTTTTTCCTGTTTTATTAATAGTGATGGGAAAACCGGTAGTGAATAATCCTAGTTTTGTAATCAAGCTCTTCTATTTGTGTAATTTCTGCACCAGAAGTGTAAAATGTAATCGCAAAAGTGACTGTTTACAAACGCTCTCAATCTGCAATTGCTCATGCAGCTAGTCCCACCCCAAATTCATACTATTGGTTTGGACAATGCTGCTGGTACTGGTACAGCGATCCTCAGACAAACAGCAGCGTTTTGAAGTGCTGAAGTGTTTAAACCTTTCGCAGGAATCAATCAATTGCTGGGTTTGAAGAAACTTTTTTTTCTAATTTTATTATATACATGTACATTTATGAATACAATAATACATGCCTGCTGATCCTGAAAGTCACAGGCTCTCAAAGTTTTGTTACATGTAAAAATGATTGTACAGAAGGGCTAATATAATACTTAAGCTGTTCATAATTCAACAACATGGCCACACTGCGCAAACAGTTTGAGTTGCATCCTAATGTTGGGAGGTGCAGCTGTATTTTATCTAAAACATGTAAGCTCCTCTTCACTTTTCAGGCATAATGTCATGGGAAAACCTTCACTGGATCCTGTCTGTTTATCAGTTCCTACACTGGCGTCTTATTTTCTTGAGGGGGTGAAATTCATGCTAAATCTCACAGATGAATGGAAAGAATAATCTGATTCTCGCAGTCCTCTTTAAGAATTTTCCACAGAAACAGTTCAGCTCTCTCACTGAGGCTGTTTGCCAAATGATTCTCTCTTTATTGCTCTTCTTTACTAACTGTCACTTCATGTGTCCCAGATGGTACTGGTGAACTTTTGTGGTGTTCATTCTCCTCTCCTCCCTTCTGATCTCTGTATTTAACCCATACGCACACAAGCAGACCACTGCAGTGCTTCCGGAAAGCTGGATCACAGCAAGCGTACAGCAGAGGGTTTAAACAGCTGTTCACGTAGCCCAAACAGATGGAATATGGATGGGCTGCCACCAACCACTGGTCAAAACTGCAAGAAAAAGGAAGGATGCCCAATTCCACCATAGCGGAGAGTGTCTTGTTGGTGTGGAAGGGTAGCCAGCAGAGGAAGAAGGCTAGCACAAGGGTGATAATGATACGGAGGAGCCTGCGTTGGCGTGTATGATCAGGGCGCGTGCCTAGGCTGAAGTGTTGGGAAAGAAGGCGCCCCAGCCCACCATAGCAGAGCAGGAGCACTACAAGAGGTAACAGGAAGCCAAGCAGAGTTGATTTTAATCCTAAAGCTGCTGACCACATCAGCTCTGCCTGCTCCGAAGCTGCTGGACTCAGCTCACTTGAGATCAAACTGGAGTAGTCCATGTCACACAAACAGGAGGACGCATGTCCATCCTGCCCATCGCCATCATCTCCCTCTTCCAAATCCACCTCCCTAACAGTCCGCAGAAGCAGAGCAGGAAGTGCCAGGATTCCAGCTGCCAGCCAAACACTACCCACAATCCACTTGGCGCGTGTGGTTGACCGTCCCTGCTTTGAGCCGTTGACACGCTTTCGTGTGATGACACAGTAACGCTCCACGCTGAGCCCAGTCAGAGAAAACACGCTTGCATACATGTTCAGTGCCACAATGTAACTGCTCACCTGACACAGAACTTGGCCAAAGGGCCAGTGGTAGCCCAGTGCTGTGTATGCCGCCCACAACGGCAGGGTCGTGACAAAGGCCAGGTCAGCCAATGCTAGACTGGCTATTAAAGACTCTGTTACTGTACGAGAAGATGTAGGGGAGGGGCAAGGAGATGGATCGGGGGTCTGGGAAGATTTGGAACCGCTTCCACTCTTCCCACGGTCTCTCGCTCGGCGGTCCAGGTACACCCATAGCACCAAGCCGTTACCCAGGGAGCCCATGACAAACACCAGGAGGTACACACTTGGAATCAGCACCCAGGTTGCAGACCATTCTCTGTAGTCGCATGAGGGAAAGGGAGAGGGTGAAGGGAAGGGCAGAGACCCGGACATCTGAGAGCCACACACTTGCACCTAGTGTAGAAAGCAAGTGGATGACATGAGCAAGAAAGAGAACTGAGAGTTTCTTTTTAAGGGCTTGAGAGGGGAAGAATGGTTTGGAAAAAGAAACGCTTCTTTATAAACTGATGATGGGAGCACTTGTCTTTCCCCTGGATTTTCGTTTTTTTTTCTGTTTTTAGATGGTTACCACGAATTAGTTGAAAGAGTCAGTGACTTCCTTCCTCCTCAGTCCTCTTCAGTTTCTGTGGGATATCACTGACAGACAAAAGACAAAAAAAAAGGTTATTGGAAGCTGTGAATTAAAAAACAGATGAGAAAGGACTTCTCATGTAATTTCTGGTTATGTCACATACATTCTCAACCCGTAAATAACCATCTTATACACTGCCTGGCCAAAAAAAAAGTTGCACATGCTAATATTTTGCTGGATCACCTTCAGCTTTGATAACGTGGTGCATTTGTTTTGGCATTGTTACACCAATGAAAATGATTCTCTTTCAAAATTTGAGCCTGCATCTTGGCATTGTCATGTTGGAATATGGCCTTGGGATACTTCTTCCAACGTGGTTGTTTAACAAATAAAAAGCTAAAAGCTAACATCAGATAGTTCTAAAAGAACTTTTGCCAAACATATAACATGCCAGAAGCATAATCAATGCAATAATGATCCAATCACTCATAATTATTTGCTTATTTAAATACAAACAGGGATTTTTGTTTTGTTTTTTTGGCCAGGCAGAGTATGTTATACTTGTATAACAGTATGGACATAACTAATCCACGTCAGTAAATACACTTCCTAATTCTGCAATAAAAAAATGTTGCATCTCATTCTCCTTTTGTTGTTGTTGTGTACTAATCTAGTGATGCACATACATGTACAGGAAAAACTAATAAAATCTATCCCACAAAAGCAATGCTTCTCTATCACACCTCAGGTGGACATACAACATGAAACAAAGCATCTCATACCTGTAAGAGTTAGCCTCTGCTTCTGTTAATAAATGTGCCCAGTTCCCTCTTCTGTGTGATTAGTCTCTGACTGTTTTCAGATTATCTTTTTAAAAGAAGGACAAAAGTTACTCTGTATCCATGGTTTTCTCTTGATCTCTCTCAATGTCTTCCCTCTCCCAGAATCGAATGCTTTTTTTGTGTCTCACCTACTGAAAAGTGTCTCTTTAAATACCCTCTCCTCTTTGTGTCCATTCCCTTTTCTGTTCTGTCCTCCTCCTCTCTCATAGGACCACCCTGTAGCAGATTTGTGAGATCTCCAAATAGTCCCCCTGCTCTTTAACAGACTGAGTAAACTCAGAACACCTCAGGCTTGAAAGAAGCTTTATACACATGACAATGTCTTTCACCGTAGCAAACAGCATACATCTGGCCAACACTACCACTACATACACAACGTTGTATTAGCAAAGTATGCATTCTTACAAATAATGGGTTACCTAAAACATTGGGAGATCAGGAAATCAGAGACATTATGTGTGGCCCAATGTTGTACTGACTGCGTTCACTGAATCACACTGGAGGGTGATTTTATACCAAGACAAGTGAGAGTTAGACCTGTACATTTGCATACATTTCTATATCAGCACATGCCTGAAGAGTTTGAAACATCTTTGCGTACAAAAAAAAAATCCTATGATTGGGAATTCATTTTATATACAGTATAATCACCATATATCTACATTTCTGAAGCTCTAAAGTAACAATTTTTCATCAATTTCATGCTGCTAAGTTCAAAGAATACAATGAGGAACTTGCTATACTTTATAATTTTCTGTTAAGTCTTATTTCTGACTGCTTCTTCCAAAATTGGTCTGGACAAGAGACTTACAAGAAACTTTTAGGTGGGTTGCAGAAAATAAACAATAAACATGCCATATCAAGCATGGCAAATTGAATGTAAAATACGATGTTAATATGTTTGGAAACATATCTTAGATTATAATAGATTATCCCATAAATAATCAGTCTCACATAAGCTTGTGCACATTTATGTGAACTGTTCACCTGCCTCAGTTTAACTAATAAATTCATTGTGTTGGTTCTGTTTGAACTCAGCTGCATGTCTGCATGTTTGAACTGTTTGAGTCTTGTGTTGTTTCAACACTTCCGAAACTCAGGGATTCCCTATTGTGGGCTTTGTGTGTTTTTGCATGTTGACACTCTCAATAAGAATGAAAAAGGGAAAGTCTTTTGTCTTGAAGAAAATCTTGACAACAGGACAGGAGTCAACAGGACAACTATTTATGATGCTACGCAACGACACACTGCAAATATTTAAAAATGCAACTGTGTAAATTTTGTTTTCTCAAACTAATAGTAATGAATATGTGCAGAGGACAATAGTCAGGAGATGAGATGTTGCTCACAGAGACTTTTATTAGCAGTGGTAGAAGCAGATTAAATTTCCTGTTTGCATCTCCATTTGAACTAGTCTGTAGGCCAATTACTCAATAAAACAAAAAAACATTGAGCCAGTGGGAGGCCCACCCTAAAGATTTTGTCCAGTGACAGCTCTGGTTACTACATAGCATATGTAGAATATAGACTTCACATTATCCTCAGTGCCAGAGAGACGTTCATAGATTTTTCTCCTTGTTCCTAATTGATTTCGTCTGCACAAACAGTGAAGGTCTATAGAAAGGTCATGAGGTCATACATGAGTTAAACACACTCTGTACCAAAAGCACTGGGTCAAAACATAAATTGCCTATCATTGATTATACAAAAGCAGAACTATGTACCATCTCTTGCATCAGTGTCTAATAACTCCAACCAGAAAATAATTGATAGACCATATGAAAATTATGCATTTTAGAGCCATGCATAATTGGAGATGCATAATCATTAAGTGGTACAAGATTAGTCCTTATTTTTAAATTTGCATACAATATAAATAATTGTGTATATCCCATTCTTGTAATCACTGTAACCTACTTTATATTTGCATTCCTTTAATTCGATATGCATAAGAAAATATTAAGCATTCCCCAAAATGAATTTGATATTTGCAATGCCCTCAGCATGAATTCTGATCTCTTATGTTTGATTATTTTTTCACCATCAAAATGCAACAACCCATGATAAAAATGAAACATACCCATGTTCTTAAAATTTGATCTTAATTTATTATGAATTCAAAAAGGAAATATTTGAAATTAAAGGCATATTCTATGAGATGAATCTAGAGTTTAATGAAATCACTTAAGAAATTTGCCTAAATCTTAATGTGACAACAGTTATAGATATAATGATACCCAAGATACACGTACAAACCCAACACGCTATTTATATTTATATACAGTACATTAACATTTACATACTATTTACATACAGTACCTCTTTTCTTATTCACATTCACTTGCCTATTGTATCTGTAGATTATTTCATATATATATATATATATATATATATATATATAGATTATTCATAATTGATTTTTCCGTACATTTCTGCCATATGTACATTAACTGACAGTCACCACTGATAAGCTACCACTAAATATTGTAGAAACATAATTTGCTGTAAAGTTGGAGCTATACAAATAAACTTGAATTTAACTTAATATATGTATATATATATATATATATATAATTGAGTTTCCGCCAAAATCAGTTTTGTATCTGGTCGGTATTGAAAAGTCAATTTTTAATTTTACGCAAAATGTGATATCCGCCGAGTTATTCTGTCATGTTTTCTCCCTATTTTTCCAAACCGCGACAAACGCCAGTCTCCCTTTTCTGCAGAATGCGATATATCCGCTCAACCAATCACAGCGCACCATTCCACGCACTCTAGACCAGTGTTTCCCAACCTTTTCTTAGTCGGGCACCCTTTGGAAATTTTAACAAACTTGTGGCACCCTACAAAATTAATCTCGTCACAATATTTGAATTTCTAACTTCGATATGATAATTTGAAAAGTATTCGGTACAAAAGGGAAGAACTGCAGAATATACTGTCAAACAGATATTTTTCATATTATTAAAAAATTGTGTCCATCAATGGTGGCAATCAGTAGGCTAATTTCTAATGAAGAGACCAATTCATATGACAGATTTTAATGTAGGCTTTTATACATATGTAAACATTATTTAATTACCATTATAACTAGCTATCTCACAAAGTTTTGCTCACTCAGTGTTTTTTTATTTATTTTATAGTGGGGTAATTTTGTTGCAGTAGCACGAGATAGCTTGATTTTAAAGCAATTAATAATGATAGCACAAATAAAAAATAACGACAGGCCTTCGAATTAAATCAAATGCTTTTTAGTTTTCAGGTAGGTCTAACCGTATAGGGTTAAGATATTTAACTTCTTTTTTTTTTTTTTACCAATTATCCAAATTATGTTTAGTCCTAGAAAGCTATTATTATCATGAACGGTATATGAGTGGAGCACTCACATGGGCCTGAGCGACTGAGCAGAGCACACACACGCATAGAGCGGATAATACTCAGAGGTCACACCACGTGAAAGTGAATCCTGAGCGGTGAACTAATTTTCGGCAGCTGGAATTTCAGTGCATCTCTAGTTATTGGCGACATCAGAAATGGATATTATATAATAGATGCTTTTTTTAACATTTTAGCAATTTCAAAATATTAAAAAAGGATTGTTTACACGGCACCCCTGCTCTACAGATGGCACCCCGGTTGGGAAACACTGCTCTAGACAGTAATGGTGGTGCTTTGAATACACCCGGCATCCTAGTTTTCCTCATCTATTTTGAACTTTGTGATCAACAAACAAACAAAAAAACCGGCATCTCGTCAGTAAAGCCGGTTCTGTGATAAGTAGTAAATCTCCATCACGTGCTTTCAGATGGAGCGGCATTTAATACACAGAGCCATAGATCACTGCTATATCGCGTTCAATCGCAGATGAGTCGCATTCGATTATGAACGCGATATTGCGTAGCTTGTCAGTGTAAGCTTTTATTTATGCCATTAATGTTTTTGTTAATACAGCGTATAGCACTAGTCAACTAAATGAATGTAACATGGCAAAGAATGCACTTTTGGAAGTTGGATGTAAGGGAAATGTCATTTTGGAATTTCTGTGGTTTAATGTGATATTGTTGTTCATGTATGTTCATGATGAAATTTTCTTTTATTGTTGTAATTAATTTATAGCATTAACAAGATTACCCGTTGAATTCATTTTGGAAGCTATGACTGATTGAATGTATTTTTAGTCCAGTGCCTGTATATAAGATTAGTATTGACCAAGTTCAGAGGCTGTCATATGTGGATCAACTTACTATGTTGTGTATTTTCAACAGTTTCAATATGAAAAATAACTTTTATATTGATTCAATGGATTTTATTGCATTTTGGAAAAAACTCTTCCTATATGCATATGTATATATATATATATATATATATATGTGTGTGTGTGTGTACATTTGAAGTGGATCAAAACCTTTCATCAAAGTTGTCCTAAAACTAAAATGCATTCTTGTCTATCTTACACAATTTCCACATAAATATTAACCAGCACAAATGTTTTTGACATTGGTAACAATAATAAATAAAATAATTCTGCCAAAAAATTAGTTTTGCCATAACAGGAATAAATGACATTTGAGAAATTGCAAAAGATCTGTCTCCAGAATTATTAGGCTCCTTGGTAAATATGAGCAAGTGAAAATAAAGTCTGATGACCCTGGACCACAAGGTTTCAGATTTATACATCATCTGAAAGCTGAATAAATAAGCTTTCCATTAATGGATGGTTTGTTAGGATAGGACAATATTTGGCCGACATAAAACTATTCTAGAAAATCTGGAATCTGAGGATGCAAAAAAATCAAAATATTGAGAAAATCAATTTAAAATTGTCCAAATGTAGTTCTTAGCAATGCATCCTACTAATCAAAAATTAAGTTTAATATATTTACGGTAGGAAATTTACAAAATATCTTCATGGAACATGATCTTTACTTAATATCCTAATGATTTTTGGCATTAGGAATAAGGAATAGTTTATTTCACTTTTGCCAACAAAAAAAAACACGTTATTTAGACAGAGAACTATTAAATATATTAACTTAAAGGGAAAAACTCCTTAAATAATTATTAATTATTATTATAATAAGCACATAAATAATTATTATAAATAATTGTGTGTTGCAGTGATACTTGCTAATAAACTGCTATATAAAGGTCACCGATATATATTTTTTATTCTTTAAAGCACTGCAGGTTGATTAGAAGCAATGAGATGCATGATACAGATGCACTGTAATATTTAACAGAATTCTCAAACTCTCGATTTGCATAAAACTGCATGTTCCTTTTATTGGTCACATAAAGGTTCAGTAAGTTTCGCTGGCTATAGTGGTAACAAGAAGCTAATCAGTACACTGAATAGACTACATGTCTACATATTGCACACAATGTTTTTCAAGAGATTTTAAGTTTTAAAAGAGACATTCATAAACAAGGCAGAGGAAAAGTAGGCATAAAGGGTTTTTATGAAAATGACTATGATATAACACATTAACCCTTTGAGCATGTCAGCATCAGAACCCTCGCAACCCACTCAGTTGTACTTTTCTGGGTAACAGGATTAGCCGTGAAAGAGTACACATACACAAAGCAACACTGAATTCAATACACTATTATCAGATGTTTCCCTTTCACTATTAAGTGCAAAACTAAAAAATACAAGCTTTAGCTTAAAAGCTTAAGCAGTGAGCACACACAGGTTTAACATACAGCTGAGATTTAAGCTGTGAATGCTTCTTTGACCAATTAACTCAAGATATAGAAGATCTCTGCATTCTCACTGCATGATACCAATACCAGCTTTACGAGGAACAATGCAGAAGCGCATGTGTTTGTGCCGTTTTAGAGAACACCCCACCAGAAGAGTGCTAGTGAGAGCAGTATTCCCACCACAGAGCGGCTGGACACTGACACAGGTGCTGTGTTACACAGGTCAGTGGCACAGCAGGAGAACTTGAAGCTGGAAATTTTGGGATACTTCTGGGCGAGTGTGCTGTGCTCACACTCAGAGTACTTTATACACTGCCTGTATGTGTCACCACCTAGAAAAAAAAGGAGAATGGAGAGATATGTCATGTAAAGTCAAAGGGTCATGGAAATGGTTGGGCCATTTTGACAATTTGTTAGAATACAGAAAGACGCAATTATCTAAGAATGAGTGAGCTGTCACCTCTCTCGTAGATGGTCACGCAGGCATCATCATAGTAGCAGTCTCGAATTTTAGAGCATGTGCCCGTGTAGTCCCTACAACTGTAACATTTAATGGCAGAGCCTTGAAAGACACAGAGACAGAGATAACATTTTTGCAAGAATAGTAATGCAAAATAATACATCTTATGCATGGTGAAAACAGGGTCATTGGCAATACATACCAAGCCCCACCAGAGCCAGAACAAACACCACACACACTCCAACAGAAGCTTTCATAATGCCTTCAGTTTACCAGTCAAATGCTGACAAAGAGAGAGAAGGGAATCTGAGAAATGTACAATTTGGATTTGTCTGAATGTGACTGCATGATATGTTCATTCAAAATTTAGATTTAAAAATCAAATTCAATTCAAAAAAATAGTTTTAGATCCTTAGGAAATAAAGTTGGTCAGTGTTAATGTTTAGACTTGTTACAGGTTAATGCATAAACACCATGCCTGTAGTTGCTTCAGTAATTCACTTTCTCACCGTCATTTTCTTCTAAACCTGTGTGACTTTCTTTCTTCTGTGGAACATAAATTAAGATATTTTGAGAAAAGTCTGTTTGGTGAGTCAACCATCATCAAAACTGTTTGGTTACCATTATTCTTCAAAATATATATTTATTGTGTGTTCCACAGAAGTAACAAAATCATACAAGTTTAGAACAACATGATGATGAGCAGATGACTTTTTTTTTTAAATTAATAACATAATCATAATAGAAAGAGTTGTGGGTCATCTAAGGAGTACATAGTTTTGCTGAGATCCAGTTTTGGCCTATTATAGCTACTACTATTATTGCTGCAACTACCACCACAACTATTATTGTTATTCGCTTGTTGTTATTTTGTATTGTAATCAATAAGCTTTAGACATTATTGAATCTATTCTACTGTATTTTGTCTTTTGAACTTCATACAGAATTCTACAATTCTGAACATGTCAGCCTTTTATCAACGTCCTATTGCAACTCATATTGAATCACATATTTACAATACATATAAAAATATATGTAACATATTTATATTTATGGCCTAACACTTGCCACAATGTGACATTTATGAAGGAAAAAAAACTCTTATTCTGAGAACACAGTTCAACCTTTTACTCTAAAATTGAACTTTGCTCTTAATGTATGCCAGCGTTTTATTGTTAAACCAACAATTTCATTTAAATTGTAATTTGGATAGGATTCACACACAAAAAAAGTGTTAAACAAACAAAAAAAATGTGAATTTTTTTGACCCAGCTGACAGCTTGTCTCCTTTTTATTAAATTAAGGACTTATTGATTGATGGATTTTCTTTTCAGAATCTATAGTATTTGTAAAACCGAAACCAATAGACTACCTTAAATCAAATGTCACACATTTTATCATAATTTTCTACCATGACCTCAGAAAAACTGTGTCTCTGGAAAAAGTCAACATGTTTAATGCTTTATAGTTTTTTTTAAAAGTTGTAAAAATGCAATCTAAATCAGCCTGGTTCACAAGCGAAGAATATACTAAGCAGTATGCCATAATCTCTCAGTTACCCTTCTGTAGTCTTACCCCAGTGTGAAGAAGGAATCCAACCACAGACACATCCAAACCAGTCTGAAAACTGAAGAGATTGAGCCACTCACACTTTCTTAAACACGCCCACAATGCTCTTCAATGAATCTTTTGTGCTTTTAATTGTATACCACTCTACTGTCCTAAAATATTTAAATGTAATACAGTATATTATCAGGTGTTGTGTGTTGATTTTAATTTAAGAAATAAAAATGATATCGCTATAACAATTAATCACTATAAGAACTGATTAATCACAAGTAATGTACTGAACATTATGGCAGGAACACTGAAAAAAATGAATCTGAGTGGAAGTAAATGTTACGTAATTAAATCTGTGATATTAACAATAAAATGTCAAGTTTGTATCGTTACATGAATATATCTAGTTGTGAATTATTCTGCATTTGTTCAAAATACAAGACATTGTGCATTATTTTCCTTTACAAAATGTATCTACGTAATCCCAGCCAATCTTCTTAGGTACACACACATAACAAACTATAACCTTGTTTTATTTACTCAGTACAAAATAATTACTTCCCTTCGCATTTTTGGTTTGGAAACCCTGCACATTCCAGACGAAGAGAAGTCTGCACTAAACTTAAGGTAAGAATAAAGTTAGCAAAGTGACGTTATAGTTGGTTGTCTTTACAGTTTTGGAATTGATGTATGAAAAGAGGCTTTATTTATGTGTAATTTGAAGATAACGTTGTTGTACGTGGACTAAACTATGGCTACACTTGTAGGTGCTTCTGGATGACGCTGTCCTACTTGAGTTCCGCGAAAAACAAACCCAATATTTCTACATGTGAAACAAGGAGGTAATACGCACACGATTATAGTATGGTTTGTGTGTGATTTTCATGTGATTGGAGCTATTTTCATATCAATAATGGATTATTATAAATGCTAAGCATATATTTCAATAACATGACTAAAATCCACACTAGATCGCGATCAGAAGTTAATACAAACAGTCTATGGTGGTTTAAAGTGAATTTTTCGTAAAAGCGTAATATTCATCTTTTAAATTGTGTTATGTAGCTTGATGCTAATTGTAGCTCTAATGCACATGTTGCCATGAGCTATTCTATTCCACAAACTAATTTGATAAAATAATTCACATAAGGTCCCAAGAATATATATATTTTTTGTTTGCTTGTTTGTTTTTATAAAAATACTTCAAATGCTACTTTACAAAACAGCACTTTTAGTGGACGGTAATTGATGATGCACATTTGCCCTAGGATTACACACATGTATATATATACAAAAAACTAAAAACGAACCTACTGTATAAAAATGTACAGAAGTATACATGGTAGCTGGATAAGGAGTGCAAATCACAGTGTGTCAGTCAGATATAAGTCCTCTGCCCTTGCAGAGGAGAGTCATTATATAGAATTATTAGGAATGGCTGGTAGGAATAGAGTGACTTTCTGTACTGTTCTTATTACAAAGGAGTTGGAGGAGCCTCCAACTGAAGACACTCTGCTGTCTGATCAGCAGGTCAACCACCTGCAGTGGTTGTGGAGAGAAGAAAATTTGAAACTATTTTTAATTATAGTTAAATTATTGGCTATGTTTTTGTTTTTCTTGCACTGATCAGTCAATAACCATAACACTGTGTCCTTACCAGGTGATTCTCTTGTCAAGTACACTGCATAAAGGTATGCAACTTTCAATAAATTGGTTTATTGTAGTGAGGAAATGGAAGGATAAAGTTAAATGAACTTAGTTAGCTCATGGGCCAGACAAAAACATTTTTCATTTCAAATGGCATCATAAATGAGGCATGTACTTTTAACATTGTAGTAGTTAGTTTAATGTTGTAGCATTCTATTCTGCATTTAAGATAATCTCATATTTAATATATTTGTAGGACAACAGCACTGAGTCCCAAAGAGTAACTGCGATCAGAGGCCTCATTCTCTACCTTGGTGAAAAGACAGAGGAGTTAATCAAGGACTACCAGGTAAAGAAAACACATTTCTGCCCTCTCACTTTTTATGAATGCATACTGAAGGATTGTCACTATTTATTGATATATATATATATATACGTATATATACATAATATCATTATGGCATCACATGGCACAGCTGATTGGTTCACTTCCAAAGAAACTGAATTCGGACCATGTTTGTGAGTCTGTTAATGTTCAAGGTGCATTTGAAGGAAAGATGACTGTTAAGAAGTGAGAAACATGACTCATGGAAAATATTTAGCACAATGTGAATTTCAATAGAAACACAAAGAAAATAAAATGTTGCTTTATAAGAAGATCTGCTTCATTTTCACATCGGGATCATGTTTGTGTGCTTCTTGTTTTAAAGTCTTCGAGTATGTTACTGTTAAGGACTGAAAAACACAATTGTATAGAAAATATTATGTGCTGTTTTTACTATCAAATGGCAAAAATGTCAGCTTTATGTGATGTAATAACTAGATTTCCATATTTTAGGAGTATACATTCTACTGGCATTCCATTGAAAAGTACCAGTGGTGAAATAGTAAATAGTTGTAAAAAAGAAAAAAAACTAATTGCATTTATAGTTTCAGTAGAAATACTTGCTAATTAGAAAATTTGAGTACATGTAACTTTAAAATACACTAACAAATTTGGAAAAACAAAGTAGATCCCACTTGAAATTTGTAATAGGGAAATTAAAAAATTAAGTTGGATTCAATCAAAAATACACATTTAGAACTCTTAAAGTTATGTAGATCACACACAAAAAAATGACTAAAGAAATACTAAAATTAAGTGTACTTTATGTGCAAATTTTCTTTCAACAGACAGAAAAATTAAGTAGTTTGTACAAAGACTGGTCTTGTTCGATCTACGTAATAAAACTGCAAAAAAATTCATCATATTTTTTAAGTAAATCAAGCAGAATTTTTTTTATCAGTGAACAGTCTCCCTGAAACTGAGCTATGCTATAGTATAATATTGATAGTTTAGCATTGTGATTTCTGTAACTGCTGAATTCCAGCACTATTCTGTTTTTAGAAATGAACCTGCAATGAGAGAACCTTCTCTATAATCTTTCTTCAATATGTGGTTGAAAGCTGAATATTAAAGTTTTCCATCCCACCGTTCAACATGCATGTACAATGCTTATATTCTTACTTGCATAAACAAGACACAAAGTCTCTCATTAGCTAATTTATGTCATTTTCTATTTCATTTGTCTTTACAGTTCTTGTTTTTAACATTTTCTGAGTTGAGCCGCTCCTGTTGATCAGCACTCCTAACTTTATGCTACATGCTCATGCCCTTAGTTCTTCTTGAATATTCTTTTTCCTTCTTATAAAATGCCAAATCAGCATAGGATTTACATTCTTATGTATATGCAATTTTTTTAAAAATACAATAATTTATAAACAATTATTCTTTCACAACCTTTTGGCCACACCACTAGGTCAGGCTTCAGCAGACATTGGCTTTCTGGATGGCTCATTACTGGACGGGGTCACACGAGGACTCATTCTGCTGTAGCACAAGAATAGCTGAACTACGTGAGGTTGTCAGTAAGAGAACGCACATGATCAAAATCACTCAGCACAAATCCCATGTAGGCATAAAGGGCCATTAAACATACACTGGTGTGCAACGAATTGTGATTTGAAGTCATCTGCCCTAAAAAGCCTACATGTCTGATGTACTGGCCCTAGTGTGGGCACTTGAAGGAATTGAGGAAAATGAATTGACAAAGTACTTAAAATACGTTACAGAAATTTAGCATTTTCTCTCTTTCAGAATAGTTGAAATGAATGAGTAAAGAGATGGGAGAAGATGTGGGCCAAAAAACAAAACGGCTTAACAAAGAAACATCAGTCGGACTACAACAAGGCCTCTTCAACATGTTGCCATGACAACTGACACCATCGGGGTGGGTAAGGGTTAGGATTTGGGTCAGAGTGACAAAATTGACTATGTTTTGTGTTGTGAGAACAATAGGTGTATTCAGAGATATTCCAGAGCATGAGACAATAGCACAGAGACTGGCTGGTGATCAATAGATCAATGGCCTCTTTGTGCTTCTATAGTAGAAAGCATCCTGATCACAATGGGAATGTAAACAAATAATGTGATAGTGAAACACGGTATTGATACACCATTACCCTTTTATATACTCCAAATAAAAATAAAAATAAACCCTCACACATACAAAATAAAAAAGGAGTAATTAACCAATCAGAGGTTCAATAGGGCTAAACAGAGAACATAATAGCAAACTGTTGAAAAATCTCACTGCACAGCATTTTACAAAGATGATAACATAATATTCAAACCATGAATATCAAAATCATACACATCTCTAGGCAAGATTAGCTCACATTGCCATTAGGAAGGAAAGGGGAAGAAAACGGCAAAGAAATTCTTAAGTCTGCCTAGATTTCATTCTGAAAAACTGAACTGTACAACAAAGACATTTTCTGATCATGTACCTCTTGCACAGGATTTTAAGGAGATAAATGTGGAAAGTCACAATAATGCCATAAACTTCTCATAAAATTATCTTTTGTTATTCACACCAGTCTGTGTAACCTCCAGCCCTTAAGATAATCAAAGCTAAAAAGATCCTTTACAGTACACCAATGTGTTCTGGCTGATCTTCTGTTTACATCCATCCAGCGTTTCTGAGAACAGGGCAGAAGCACCTCTGAACAGCTAACTAGTAGAGAACTAGTAGCAAGTAAAGTTAAATGATTGCTTGCACAGGTTAGCTGTTGTTTGCGTGAACTTTCACTTCACAAGGTCTGGACCTCAGCCTGCCCCCGAAACCCTCAGTGCAAACGACACAAGAACAAACATATATACACAAGCACATACATGCTACACAATACCTGAGGTCTTGTGGAGGAAATGAATGGGATCAATTTATTTGAGCCTTTCTGTTAAGCATTCAATCTATATATATCTAGACCTATATATATATATATATATACACACACCGTGAGTATTCCCAAATCAGTGTGCGTGTACTTTTCTGCTAATAGTAGTGTCATAATTTCTACTCGTGCTCTGTAATTGTAAGTTTTTAGAGAGATAGTTCAGGCAAAAATTAACATTTTTGTCATCATTTACCCCCATGTCATCCCGAACCTGTTTGACAGTCTTACTTCTACCAATCATGTCTACTGTCGAAGATATTTTGAAGAAAAACTGTTTTGGTCAATAAATTTTAAGTCAGTGGGTCCAAAACAACAATGGACTCCACTTTCACTGCATGGACAAAATATACTCATATATATTCTTTTGTGTTCTACAGGAGACAGAAAGACATACAGGTTTGGAACAACATAAGGGTGAGTAAATTCCAATTTTCAATTTGGGCTGAACCATCCCTTTAGGTAAGTTGCAGGTAATTGTGAAACACAGGCAAAAAGAGTCAATCTCACAGAATCTCACACACATTCAATAAACTCTCGCACTCTCACTCAATCACAAACCACACTTGCAGACTCAAACTCACGTACAATGATCTCACACGTTCACAGACGTGCACAGACACAGACACGCCACAACCAGACACATGGCCACAGAAACGGGAGAAAACGCTCAAGAGGTGACAGGCACAAGAGCGCTGTACAATAAACAATGGATGCCTAAAAGCTCTGTTTGTCCTCCTGCTCTCCCGTTTGTGCGAGTGTGTTGTGCATCAGTATCTGTGGGCGGGTGTTGGCCGGGGACATGTAAAAGTGCATCAGACATGCCGAGGGCAGCGTCCTCCTGGGTCAGCCATGTTCATGCCACGCATTTCTCCCTCCTCATAGTCATCTGGGTCCGATGAATTCTCATCATCATAAGGAGCAGACACCTCACTGACTGAGCTCTAAATGAGAGCGACAAACACAGAATGAGGAATTTAGAATGACAAATGTACACACATTAGCATCTTGGATATACATTTTTCTTGGATATAACACAAAGATATAAATAGCGACTCACCGACCGCACCATTGATTCACGGAATGGTGGGCACACCATGTGGAAGCGTGGGATTGAAACGTCAAACACTTCCTCTTTGTTCTTGAGCCGGTGGAATGTGTAGTGGCCTTCCATGTACTCAGAGGTGGTGGAAAACGTGGTGCAGCTGGCGTACTCGTGAACTTTCCCGGGTGTCATCACTGGAAACTCACCTGCACTCGCATGTACATCATATGCAAAAAACAGATGCAGGACATTCTTTAGAAAGTAGAGCAATTGTCACTATGAATTATATGCACAGAAAGATGCTGTCAGAATGTCTCATCTTGATAATTCAAAATATGTGTCACCAATGCGAGCTGTTCTAATTTACTCTCAACTTACAGGGATATGCTCTTACCCACAACACCAGGACCACGGACCTCCTCCACATTTCCGTTTGCATTTGTGATCTTCCAGTACCGACTGTCTAGCTGGCATGCATTCTCTGGCAGGGCAGACTTTGCCATCTCAATCCTGATGCACAAGACGGCACGGCTCAGAGGTCATAGGTTCAGCTCAATGTATCATCATATGTCAAGTCTTAGTACAGCTGTGTTGCATTACAGCAAGTTACAACAGAAAGCAGCTTGATCATTTTAGTAAGAACTTGGTTTACGACTCAAGCACTGGGATCTCTACTTTTTGGTAAGACACTGGGACAATGTGCAACAATGTGCAAGATGACATTGAGTATGTCACTCATTTTGCAAAAATCTTGAGAGCATGCTTTCACTATGTGATATTTAATGCCAGTAGATTGCCTGTTAAGAATGATTTTCCCCAATGAGTTTTTGACTTGTATTTATACCAAAAGATATAGTTAAGCAATATCACATGAGCAACAGTGCTGTTCTCTACCAAATTAAAGCACGATTTCAAATGTCATACCGAGTTCATAAAACAGTGGAATAAACAAGTTAACATTGTGAGTTATAAGACACAATTAAATTGAAACGACAGCTGAACTTTTGCTTTTCAGAGTAACACATATCGGGTGCTTCATTATTGAATTAATCCATTTGAACAAACCATTTGAATGAATTACTGAACAAATCACCTCATTAAGACAGTGACTTGCTGCCAACTGGCAGTTTAATTTAAAAAAAAAATCCAAAATCATTTCATAATTAAATATATGATTAAAACAACATCACAAAACATTGTTTTTGCATCTGTAAATGCATTCAAGCTACCTCTGAGTTGCATTAAACAGTCGGTGTAAATGTAAGTAAATGCCATTTCAGATGCAGCTTCTGTGCCACTTCTGCAGTGCAAAAATGGATGTTGTTGATGCGGATTTCATTTGATTGGTAACATTATCTTATTCTAATTTAATTTATTGGTTGAATGTAACAGAGGCAAAATCTCATATAATGGGACATAACCTTTGTCAATATTGCACGCTACATGCAAAAAAAAAAACAAACAAACAAAAAAAAAGGTTCTTCACCTTATCACAGTCAAAAATATCACAGTGTAACTTTCATCACCATCTGCAAACTTTCATCACTTATCAGGACTGGGAAAGCATTCATGCAGAGCTCAGCTTTTAAATAGCCTGATTCAGATTACAAAGTCAAAATAATGTGTGTGGATTTATGCAGTACCTGATTCTATAGGTGAAGAAAAAGTGTGGCGGATGGACTGAACTGAGCTCTGGCAGGAAGGAGGTAGAGACGGATACTGTGATGTCACCAGTGGTTGCCACACAGCGCTTGTCATGAACATACCTGAGCAAACATAAAGGGGATAAAATGTAATGTGGCATTTGTGATGTCAAATGCTGACATACGTACGGTGGCCGTGAAGTGCAAAGCAGATCACAATTCTGAAAACAAAATAACAAATTACAAACGCAAATGCAAGTCTAAAAAACAAAATAACAATTCAGAAAGCACAACAACATTTCAGAAAACATTATAACAAGTCAGAAAACACAATGACAAATTCGAAAACAAAATAAGTCAGAAAGCACAACGACAAATCCAAAAACAAATTAATAAGTCAGAAAACACAATGACAAATCAGACAAACCGGAAGAGGTAGGTATAGTTTGAGACAGTGTAATTGGTTTGGGATTACTTGCCGCTGACTGGACGAGACATCTGTCAATCAACGTATACGGGGTGTCTATTTACATTTAGTTAAAAGTGGCTGTAAATCATCAGTTCGAGTAGCGCAGATGGATAAGCGTGTGTCCTTGGCTTTTTGACATGATCGACACAGATTTGATTTGAAAAGGGAGAAAAAATTTTGGCAAATGGTGGGATCGAACCTGGGTCGATCGCGTCAAAAAGCCAACGTCAAGCGCTTATCCATCTGCATCACTGAAGCTGATGATTTACAGCCACTTTTAACTAAATGTAAATAGACACCCCATATACGTTGATTGACAGATGTCTCGTCCAGTCAGCGGTGAGTAATCACAAACCAATGGCGGTTTCAAAATATACCTACCTTTTCCGGTTTGTCGGATTTGTCGTTGTGTTTTCTGACTTGTTAATTTGTTTTCGAATTTGTCATTGTGCTTTCTGACTTGTTATAATGTTTTCTGAATTGTTGTTGTGCTTTCTGAATTGTTATTTTGTTTTTTAAACTTGCATTTGCGTTTGTAATTTGTTATTTTGTTTTCAGAATTGTGATTTGCTTTGCACTTCTCGGCCACCGTACATACTTTACTGTGTAAGATAATGAAAGATGGACCACCTGAAGATCTGGTCCCGAATGATGGGGTATTCTCCTGTTACAACATTGTCAACATAGGATGTAAACCACTCAGTAAAGTTAGGACCTGAAAAAAAGAAAAGAGGAGAGAGAAGAGTTCATATGATCTGATAAAACTGCAATGTATTAATGGAGCCTTTTGCACTTTGTTACCCGTAATGAACATGTCAATTGCAGAGGGATCTTGTGCCAGTTGATCCTGTGAAGAAAACATATAAATGAGAGCTAGCAAGAAGGGCTGTAATACACAAGAAGACAAGAGCACCTCCTACTGGTCAAAGTGCAACAATTCAAGAAAAATCCCTCTCTGTTATTTAGTGCTGGAGTCCCCACATGCACACACAGGACTGTACTTGATGCAGTAAAGGGCTTCACCTCCTATCAGCTACAATGCAGTTGGGAAGCCTTTTAAAAGGAGTAAGTCACCCAAAATTGAAATTTGCTGAAAATGTACTCTTACCTTCTATCCTAGTAGATTAATTTGTTTCCTCATCAGAACAGATTTAGAGGAATTTAGCATCACTCTTTAGCATCATTTCCTCAACAAAGGATCTTCTGCTGTGAATGGGTGCCGTCAAAATGAGAGACCAAACACCTGATATAAACATCACAAAAATCCACAAGTAATCCACACGAAAAAGTTGCGTTTGTAAGAAACAAATCCATCAATGCATTTTAACTTTAAACCGTCGCTTCTGGCAAAAAGTCCATAATCAATAATAATACTTCCTCAAGTGAAAAAGTCATATTTGTTTTGAACCATTTTGGACTTTTAAGCGGTGCATGGTCTGTGCATATTTCTCTCCTGATTCAGACGAGACAACTTTTTTGCTGGAGAAACCAGTATTACAAATGGGACTCGTATTTTACTGAAGCAACGGTTTAAAGTTAAAAATGTCTCAATGATGGGTTTATTACAAACACACAGATTTCCAATTCACATGACATTAATTGATGGACCTCTGTGATTATTGTAGTGTTTTTATCAGCTGTTTAAACTCTCATTCTGATGGCACCCATTAACTGCAGACTCATTGATGAGCAAGTGGATATACTGCTACATTTCTCCAAAAATGTTCTGATGAGGAAACAAATTCATCTACATCATAGATGACCTGAGGGTAAGAAAAAGTTCAGCAAATTTTTCATTTTTGGGTAAACTATTCCTGTAACACTTAGTATCTAGCCTCCAGCTACTATATAACCTGCTTTCTGTGGTTTGCATCACAGTTTCACTTTTCAAAACTGTTCGCCAGCCCTACATAAATGCATGGTAGATTGGGTTACACTTTATTTTAAGGTGTTCTTGTTACAGTGTAATTATACATATAAGTACTGAGTAATATTAATTAACTACATGTACTTACTATATGGTTAGGGTTAGGATTAGGGTTTGGCTTAGGGTTACTTGCATGTAATTGTGCATAATTAATTGTTATTACAATAGTAAGTACATGTAACGTGTAACAAGGACACCTTAAAATAAAGTGTTACCGTAGATTGTTGTGGTCTGAGGACGGTGATCTAACCGGGCATTGATAGAAGATTTCACTGCGTGTTCGTCCCTCTGTGCTCTCCAAGGCCATGTACTGGCTGAGGCCAGTGTGGAAACAAAATGTGAGTGGAAGACACTGCCGCATTCCCTTCCTCTGCTGAAATCCCCCCGCTGCTGTCTCAATATCCAACAGGTCCTCTGAGCGATAGTGATTGGACAAAGCCATGCTGCCCATCAGCCTGTGGAGGGGAGGCAGTGCAAAGATCAGTTATGATCATGTGAAAGGTTGATTGCCATTTTACAGGGTATCTGCAGGATTGTTAAGCTCAAATTTAAGACTTTTAAATACCTTTTTTTAAGACCTGCACAAATAAAATTAATACCACATGAGAGTGGTAGGGCAATGTCTATGGTAACATATTAAATGTCTAATGATAACATATTAAACTAAAATTACTGTAAAAAACATGATTTACAGTTCAGATACAAATTTTTCTAATTTAAGAAAGTCTCCGTATGCTTTCGAATCGCTCTCACGGTATTTATCGGTCTCTGCAGCATTGCTTCAAGTCGAACACATCTATTGATACAACTAAATGTTATGATATTGATATTGAAAATGATATTGGAATCTGGTGTGAGGAGCATATTGGTGGATCTTCATTTGATCCAACTTGTGTGATTCTGGAATGTCCTATTCGCTGTTGTGCGTATATGATCTGGGGCCTGTTTCAATAAGGAGTTTCAACCAACTCTGAGACTGAGTTAGTTCAATCGACTCCGAGTAGGTTGACTCTTGAGTTTAGCGCGTGCACCACGACTATGAAAAGCCATGATCAATGGAGCGCCGAAATTATGAATCACCATGGCAACAGCACCTGACAAAAAGACGTCTGCATACTTTCGAGTCAATACGTAATTTTAATTCTTAATGACTGTTATAATATCAAAGGTAAAAAGTGGCAGAACGGTAAATTATTGAAGTAATATTCAATTTCATGGTATCCTACAGACAAAAGAAAATACAAAGAACAAAAAAAGCAGCTAAACATGAAGCATAAAAACATAATTCAATCAAGGTAAATCTTTAAGCATAAAAGGTTCATGAGTGTAGGCTACATGACTTTACAAGCATTTGACATATTAAAAAATATCATTCAGTGTCTATTTCAGTGCGCAGTAGCTTTTTAGTTTTTCCACATAGTCTAATGCTCTTTTCACATAATTAAGTGTTCTCTAATCCAAACTGTTGTATTTATTAATTAGAGTAAATGAAATGAACATTTGACATCTACTCAGCCAACAGCAAGAAGGCTTGCAAAAATAATGAAGAACAGATGAAGAGGAGATGGCCACAATACCAAGTATTGGAAGAATATTAAAATCAAACAGGAAAAAGAATAACGGTTGCTTTTGTATTTGTAGGAAATAAAGATATGGTGGTTACGGCATATATCTTGAACTACCCGTCCATCTGGTATCCTTCCATTCCATACAGTAATCAGCTTCATTTTTGATGGGCTTGTGCTCAGAAAACTACACAAATATTATAAGAAAGAGCGTTAGAGCGAGACACACTTTCCTCTGCATACAGCGGCCTTACTAATGTGCTCTGCATCCCTTTTGTTATATAGAAAACTACCATTTAAAAACGGTACAGCTCAAATAAATAAGCATGCGGATATGGCAAAAAAAAAAAAATTATAATAATCCTCTCGTGATGTAAATGTAACTCCCTATGAATTGATGTAGCCTCCTCATCTACAGGATTCAGTATAAGGGGACATGCCGTTTTTGTCACTTTCAGAGTGTCTGCATGATGAAAATATGTGCAATGAATGAATGTACCAGCACTTTTCTTACTTAGTATTTTTGTCTTGTTGTTTCCAGTCAAAATATCTAAAGATTCTTAAATCAAGATGCATTTTCTACATAAGAAAAATAATCTTGTTTCCATTTGCATTAATATTATTTTTCTTGTTTTAATTAAAATGCACTTAATTTAGATCCCAAAATACTCACCAAGAAATGCATTTTCTACAGCATGAATGAATGAATGAGGTATTTAAACATCGCTTACGCTTTAAAAAGGAGGAGGAGACTGAAAGAAACTGGGTTTAACGAAGAAAACCTGCTCTCGACCTGGTGTGCATTTCCCAAAAGCATTGTTAGCAAACTATGGTCGCAAGTTCTGTCATTACCAACATAGTTCAACGATTCGATGTTTCCCAAAACCATAGTTCAAACGAACATTCGCAAACAGCGTCGCAAACTTACGTGGTAGTTAAACTTACTTACAGCTCTCGACCTGTGGTTAGAAGCATAGTTTCTTGTTAGTAAGACATATGGACTTAAATAAATTCTGCTTTTGGGCACAATAAGCAAGCTAACATGCAGTACAATCTATATCTTCAATTCAATTAAAATATATATACATTTTTAATTGATCAATTTTAGCGCATCCTCAATAAGCGCCTTTTTTGAAGAGTGCGCATGTGCATAAATGCCTAAGGGAACCCTGGAGTATGAAGTAAGAGGAAACCCGCGATGAATCAAACTTCAAATAAAGCAAAATGACAGGAAACAAAACACAGTAAATTAGCAGGACATGCTAAATTAAATGTAAATCCTGTAAATTAAATACTGCAGCATCTCAGAAATCTCGAATCAATTAATTAGCAGAAGTTATTACTCCACCACATGCATGTGACGTCATTAAAAACGGCCCTAAATTGTTGAACGAATGTGGATCAAACGACGGAGATGCGACCGCGGTCGGGAAACAGTCGTGACTAGCTAGTTAGTTTCCACAACAATGCATCGTACTATGGTGGTTAATCAGTGAGTTACGTCGTTGTATGGGAAACGCACCCCAGATTAGTTTCACAGTGTAAGTTACCATGGTAACTGACTTTGAGTATAAGTTACCTCGCTTTCAGAAACGGGCTTGATATACCCTGCTTTCTCGGGTTTGACAAACTTTCCATTCTCAAACTGAAAACCCAGAGTTTCCCTCATTTCAGGGTTAACATACTCAAGAGTTTTTACTTAACCTCCTTTCTGAAACGGGCCTCTGATCCCAGCGATTATTGGTAATTTCATACCGTTTGTTGTTCGTACGCTGATCCCATTCATTGATAATATAAGATACTATGGCAGTTTTTAAGATCAGAGGCTGATTACGTTAAAGGAAGTTTGTCCACTTGCTTGTATACAGTAAATGTTATTTAACTCAGTTAGTGATGTGATGTGTGTGTGGCCAATTATGGTGTCCCAAACTCGGAATTTGTGCTCTGCATTTAACCCTTCCAAGTGCACTCACACACACACACACACACACAGAGCAATGAGTAGTGAACACACACACTGTGAACACACACCCGGAGCAGTGGGCAGCCATTTTTGCTGTGGCACCCAGCAAGGGCGTGTCTACGTGGTGGCCAGGGGTGGCACCGGCCCCCCCTGAAATTTGGCTGGCCACCCCAGGTGCCCCCCCTTCCAGATGTCTTGCGATAGGCTTGTTTTTAGTAAATTTCTAACTGCATCTGGCAGTGGCGGATCCTGGCATGTGTAGGCAGCTGCCTAGGGCTGCTTTCTTCTCTTCTTTATACTTAATTTTAGGCAGTTTCTATAGTGTGAACTTAATGACAATGTCGAGAGCGCATAATGTTACGTGATCCATGTGCGTGAGGACGAATCTCTCCACTCCCAAGCGGATTTCCTTCACTCACACAAAACTGGACGTGTGCTTTTAAATATTGTTCTTTTATGAATTGGCTGTGCTCTCGCTCAGATATTGCATGTACATGCTCAAACGTTGTCTTCGCATCACTGAAGACGAAGAGCTTTTCTTCTGATTCAGGTGAGGAGTAGGCTTATCTCACTAAATGGAAGCAAGCTGATTATAGTCAGCCTTCTCTAGTTATTTATTTTATTAATAGCCTATTTATTTTAGTTAAGTGCTTAAATTGTAAATATGCATTTATTCAATTATTTTATTTAGTGAATCTCGAATCAATTAATTAGCAGAAGTTATTACTCCACCACATGCATGTGACGTCATTAAAAACGGCCCTAAATTGTTGAACGAATGTGGATCAAACGACGGAGATGCGACCGCGGTCGGGAAACAGTCGTGACTAGCTAGTTAGTTTCCACAACAATGCATCGTACTATGGTGGTTAATCAGTGAGTTACGTCGTTGTATGGGAAACGCACCCCAGATTAGTTTCACAGTGTAAGTTACCATGGTAACTGACTTTGAGTATAAGTTACCTCGCTTTCAGAAACGGGCTTGATATACCCTGCTTTCTCGGGTTTGACAAACTTTCCATTCTCAAACTGAAAACCCAGAGTTTCCCTCATTTCAGGGTTAACATACTCAAGAGTTTTTACTTAACCTCCTTTCTGAAACGGGCCTCTGATCCCAGCGATTATTGGTAATTTCATACCGTTTGTTGTTCGTACGCTGATCCCATTCATTGATAATATAAGATACTATGGCAGTTTTTAAGATCAGAGGCTGATTACGTTAAAGGAAGTTTGTCCACTTGCTTGTATACAGTAAATGTTATTTAACTCAGTTAGTGATGTGATGTGTGTGTGGCCAATTATGGTGTCCCAAACTCGGAATTTGTGCTCTGCATTTAACCCTTCCAAGTGCACTCACACACACACACACACACAGCTGCTTTCTTCTCTTCTTTATACTTAATTTTAGGCAGTTTCTATAGTGTGAACTTAATGACAATGTCGAGAGCGCATAATGTTACGTGATCCATTTGCGTGAGGACGAATCTCTCCACTCCCAAGCGGATTTCCTTCACTCACACAAAACTGGACGTGTGCTTTTAAATATTGTTCTTTTATGAATTGGCTGTGCTCTCGCTCAGATATTGCATGTACATGCTCAAACGTTGTCTTCGCATCACTGAAGACGAAGAGCTTTTCTTCTGATTCAGGTGAGGAGTAGGCTTATCTCACTAAATGGAAGCAAGCTGATTATAGTCAGCCTTCTCTAGTTATTTATTTTATTAATAGCCTATTTATTTTAGTTAAGTGCTTAAATTGTAAATATGCATTTATTCAATTATTTTATTTAGTGCATTTGTATTTAGTTGTTTTTGTATATAGTTTTGCAATAAAAGCGTATCAACCAGGTTCCAGAAATAATCACTGAGGGTACATCTGAAATGAGTGAGGGTGCTCTAGTCTAACTTTGCAACGTGTGTGTGTGCGTGGCCGAAAAAGTTCTAGGCTACATTTTAAATGTATTATTGACAAGAAAGCTTGCAAAGTGTGCTCATAACCACTAAAAAGTTGTCACTCTTTGTTTAGTGAGTGTACACGATGTATTATAACATACATCGTTCCGCAAGCACCCCCCCCCCCACGATTCGAACCCGTGACCTAAGGGTTACAAGTCTGACTCTCGAACCGTTAGGCCACGAATCAGTTACAAGCATTTAAATAAATACTTTATTTTTCTGAAGTATTTTTCTAAAGTAGAAGAAAGAAATTCAATAGGATTTTGAAATGATCAAGGATATTATCAGAAGTCTTACCCAGGGACCACAAGTTTCTGTCCATTGTGTATCCTATAGGAGCAACGGTAGTCATTAGGGAGTCTGCAGCCAATCTGGGCCTCAATGGTGTCTAGCTCTTCCTCACTCACTCCCTCTTCAGAGAAAAGGAAACAAAACCTTCAGTGGACAACACTCATATTATGAAAAAAAAAACACCCATAGGTTTTCAAAATATGGTTGGATGAGTAACAGTGTGGACAGACCTTTAAGTGAAGCTATCATTCGGGGACATTTCTGATTCAGGTAGTTCTTCAGATCATCCCAGGCTTTCTTGAGAGTGCTGTAATCGTCAATATAACGGCCCAGATCAGCATAATACTCCCGAAACAGCTCCTTCCATGCCAGGCCTCTGTGACTTTTGTCTGCCCTGAATACGAAAAAAAAAATAATTTGTCATCAACAATATATTTTGATTACAACAAATCTAAAAATGTAACAAAAAAAAAAATTGGACAGAAAAACGCATATGCCATAAATGAACCAAATGCTTCTGAGGGCATGAGGAGTGAGCTTACTCTGTAAGGAACCAGTGCTTCTGACAAAGTCTCTTCCATAGGGGGTTATGGCCTGTCAGCTCATTGAGTCGACGACTTACAAAACTGCAGCTGAGAAAAGAACAAGCCAGATCAACGCAAACACTTTTGACAACTTGAGATGTTGAAAAGGTGACTTATTCAGGCAATGCTTAATCTATTAAAACACAAAGATCTGATCATGGCCTTGGTCAGCCTTCACGTGGATTTTTGTATAATGTGGTACAAAGTGTAATTGTGATGGACTTTTGATGATGTCTGCATTGGTAATTACATGTGAAGAAAAACACAACTGAAATTAACTTGGAGGCTTTTAACTGTTAAATAAATAAAAAAAATCTAATTTTTTTCTCAAACAACTTTGGCAATGACAGCTATTCTCAAACCATTAAGGAAGAATAAATGAATCAGAATCAGAATTAGCTTTATTCGCCAAGTGTGTGCAAACACACAAGGAATTTGTTGAAAATAATAAGTAAAAAATAATAATGTGGTAAAGTCTGGAACAGAAGATTTATGTACAGATTTGTGCATTATTTACTGTACAGTTGTATAAATAAAAATATGCATATATCACCACAATACTTGAAAGACAGGCAATTGCTGGAAATGGAGAAATGAATTACAGAAAACAGGTAATCATTTCTGTGTTAGCTGTTTAAGATGGAGATGGCATGGGGAAAAAAGCAGTTTAAAGTTAAGGCAAAATTTGTAAACTTAACTAACTTAAAGGGTCATGAAACACTAAAACACATTTTTTGAGATGTCAACAGATATGTACAGGCTATAGCACACATTATGTTTAGTGTTAAGGGAAAAGTGGTTATTTTTGTTAATTTCTTGGAGTAATTTCGTTCTTACAGTTTAAAAAGCGAAGTTGAACCAACGTCATGAAAAGTGACATATGCGTTAATTCAGAGTGCTGATTGGCTCCTGTGGCTGGAGATTAAGAACAGTGTTCTTCCACCTCAGAAACATTGCTAAGCTACGGAACATGTTATCTGTTTCTGACGCAGAAAGCTAGTTCATGCATTTATGACCTCTCGACTAGATTACGGTAATGCACTACTATAGCTGGTTGTCCAGCATCTTCAATAAACAAGCTACAGTTAGTCCAAAATGCAGCTGCTAGAGTTCTTACCAGGTCAAAAAAATATGATCATATTACCCCAATTTTATCATCTCTACACTGGTTACATATTAAGTTCCGTATTGAGTTCAAAATATTGCTACTGACCTATAAGGCACTAAATGGTCTAAACCTCAATCTCACCCTTGTTCCCAGTTAGAGCAGATAAAAGTCACAAACATATTTTTTGCTTGAAATGTTATGAACAGCAGCTACTCTAATTCTTTTCCATCTGCCTTTCTGTTCCTACCCCGGGATGCCCATCTCGAGGTATCTAGAGATGACACCAGCTCCAGCATGGATCCAGCCTCATAGAAAGAAGAGATGATGCTGTCCCCTGCGAGGACCCCGGATGACGCCAGCTTGAATCGATATGCACAGCTGACAAATTTTCTCTATATTGTAATCATTATGATCATACTTGTAATAATCGCTTTAATTAGCTTCTGCTTGAAATTAATTCATGTTAGCTAACTGTATGATTCTATTACCCTGAACTGTTAATTTGTGAAATTTCTTTCATTGGTTTTTTTTTTTTTACCGGTTTCATTTTAGTTTTCTATCTCTGTTTCCTTATTGTAGGGTATTTACGAAGTGGAAAAGTAAGACACAAAGGGGTATGTATACAGTATGTGTGCATATGTATATGATTATTCTTACTTCTTACTTTGATGTTACATACAAATGTCTCTTTTAATACTAATTCATGTTAGCTAACTGTATGATTCTATTACCCTGAACTGTTAATTTGTGAAATTTCTTTCATTGGTTTTTTTTTTTTTTACCGGTTTCATTTTAGTTTTCTATCTCTGTTTCCTTATTGTAGGGTATTTACGAAGTGGAAAAGTAAGACACAAAGGGGTATGTATACAGTATGTGTGCATATGTATATGATTATTCTTACTTCTTACTTTGATGTTACATACAAATGTCTCTTTTAATACTTGTTAATGTTCTCCTGAATGTGTTTGTATATTTTCACCTGTTTTTTTTTAAATATAAAAAAAGCATTTATTCATGAGAATGAACTCTTATGATCCAGTCACTGCGCTGTCCACTCTTAAAAATAAAGGTTCTTCACGATGCCATAGAAGAACCTTTTTGTCTAAATGGTTCCATAAAGAACCTTTAACATCTGAAGAACCTTTCTGTTTCACAAAAGATTATAAAAAGGTAAGAAAGAGATGGTTCTTTAAAGAACCTTTGACTGAATGGTTCTTTGTGGAACCAAAAATGGTATCGCTGTGAAGAACCTTTTGAAGCACCTTTATTTTTAAGAGTGTAGTATGCATGAGGTCGTATAACAGCAGAGGATTCAAATCTCACGAAAGAGTTTCCGCGCTGTTAGTTCACTTCTGTAAACATGACCGTAACAATATTTAATAGGTAGGGTGACCATACGTGCCATTTTCTCAGGACGCGTCCTGGCCAGAATTTCTATATTGCCCCGATAAATACCTCGAGAGCATTTTGAAAGCATAAGGAACCATCTGTATGGTATTTTGATGTCATACACCAATCGGTCTGCACACGCAAACAAAGCCAAAACCTAGATATTTTAGGCAATATTGAAATCCTGGCCAGGACGCGTCCTGGGAAAATGGCACATACGGTCACCCTATTAATAGGTAACAACCCCAGACTGTATAAAAACATGGACGTAGTGTCCGTGACGTCACCCGTAGGTTCCAGAAGAGGTTTTTGAAGCTCAAAAGTGGGCGGAGCCAGCCGTCGCCATCTTGGCAGCGCGTCACCGCGTGTCACTCCCGGATAATCGAAAATGGGCAAAAAGGCAGGAGCTGGTTGCTGAAACCACACCCACCTAGCTCGACGGTGGTGACAGCAGCGCCAATCCACCTGTAACTCAAGTGGCCACGCCCTTAATTATGCAGAACTTTAAGGCTTAATATAATTTAAATGGATGACTTATAAAAAAAATGCACCCCCCTCACAGTTGTCATGAAGGGCAAAATTACCTATATAGACCAAAATCATTTTTTGAACCAGGCTGTAAACATGTTTTTTTCTGCTGTAAAGTTGGGCATTTTAACATGGGGAGTCTATGGGATTGACTCCCGTTTGCAGCCAACCTCTAGCGGCCAGTCGATGAATTACAGTTTAAGTCACTTCCTTGTTGGCTTCAGGAGAGAGAGGGAGGTTGGCACTTGGTAACAACACGCTCATGAGAGAGCGCTTTCTATGGGAAGCCAAACAACCCAAATGTGGGACGAAACAGCGCGGTATTAAAGTGTTCGCGCGACCGACTTGACAGCGCAGAGAGGACGTGTTTACTAGCGCCACCGAACTGACAGCGCAGCGCGAACATTACTCTTCTTCTTCATGTTTTATGGCGGGTGGCATCCAACGTTACGGTGCATTACGGCCACCTACTATGCGATCAATACTCTCCACAGAAGTTCGTGTTTTTTTTCCTGCACATAACATAATGAAGAGTTATTACATTTCTTTTGCTTATTATCTTTCATATTACTACATGTAAACAGTAGTGTTAGCTACTTTGAAGCACGTCTAGCCTATATTTAGTAGTCACAGCAGAAACTTCCATTAACCTCTTAGAATTCAAATATTTTATGGTTTCGTTCATCAAGGCATATTTAAGTAAATTTGACATTTAAGGATATTTGTGTAACTAGCATATGATTATGCTTGAAATAAAAAAAAAAATAAAAAAAAATAAAAAAAAAAAGAGTAAAATGTACTTATACTTTTCTGTCAGGACATACATTTTCCCTTATGGAAATTAACAATGGTTTTACTATAGTAAAAGTGCAGTAACCATGGATTGATTGTCATTTTTTTTAACCCACAACTACAAATGTATGGTTAAAAGGTTAGTGTCATAAAATCATGGTTAATTTTAATATGATTTCCGATAAACCTAAAACACAATGCAGTGCAAAATTCAAAATACATCATATTGAATTTACATACACTGTCCCTAATTTTTTAAAGTTTTTTTAATTAATTAAAATGTATTTATTTAATTTGGAGTGTAAAGAAAAGCCTTACAAACCATATCCATTATATAAAATTGCAATGTTAAAGTTAAATAACAACGTTCCCTTTACTAGAGACAACAAAAATCCCATATATATACTAGGCTATTTAATAATAGCTCAAATTTAAAATGGGCAATATTGTGCTGAATATAGAACTTGACGACAACAATAATAATAACTAAGTACAAAATAAAAAATATATATACTAGAAGCTGGGTGTGCTCCTCAAGAGGACTATGGTATTGTACATTTATTAAAGTCTTATATATTTTATATTTGCAGTTTTTCAAAGTACAACTGTTTACATGTAGTAAAAAGGTAAGCAAAAGAAATGTAATAACTTAATACTGATTTTCTTTATGTTATGTGCAGGAAAAAAATGTCATGTCTTTGTTAAAGGAAATATTTGCAAAATAAGGACTGATACAGAGTTATATGTCTGATCATGAACACGATGACAAGACTGATTATTGTGATACATGGCTAACAATGATATTAGACTGAAAATTCAAAGAGTGGACAAAAAAAGTAACTATGCCTTTATTTTTTCCATGTTAAACTGGGTGTCATTTTTTCCAGACACTGTAGTGCTGGTCAACATAGTGAAAATATTAGACCTTTTAAATTATCTTCTTAATCTTTCATATACTAGCCCATACCCCATACTCTGCAAAGTTATAATGCTGATTTGTTTACATTTCAAATAAAAATGAATGTAAACATATTTGATTTGTTCATGATAGTTGTTAGTAGGCTAGTCTCTAATGATAAGATTTCTTGAGTTACTTATCATTGGGTTATGTTTTATAAAATCTAGGTGGCCCCGAACTCTGTTTTTTCCCTCCTCTGCTCATATTTTAATATGCATTTGTCTGTATAATGAGTGTGTTTTAGTTCTGTGTTTTATTAGTTGTTTTCTCCCCTCTTCCCACCTCTACACTCCCACTCTTCCACAGCTTTACACACCCATTTCTTGGGGGAGGGGGGTAGGAGATCTTTAACTCTGTTTTTTCCCTCCTCTGCTCATATTTTAATATGCATTTGTCTGTATAATGAGTGTGTTTTAGTTCTGTGTTTTATTAGTTGTTTTCTCCCCTCTTCCCACCCTCTACACTCCCACTCTTCCACAGCTTTACACACCCATTTCTTGGGGGAGGGGGGTAGGAGATCTTGAGTGCAACGTAATTCACTTTGGTTAAAAGTATCTACCAAATGTATCCTTTAAACACTGATGACAAGATGTAAAGCTTCTGTCTTTACAGTAGCTGCTTTAAACGGAGGGAAAAGTCACACTGGCAGTGTCACACAAAGTTCTAGCTGACCAGCGTCACGTGATCATCACTGCCCATTTCCAAGACCAAAACATTTATCATCAAAAGCATAACTCTACTTATGATCCCCAAAGCACAAACAACTACCTTCAGCGGGCGGTTGCAGCAGAAATAAAGCTTTTGTGTTGCCTGTCTATAGCCGCTTTATCGCACTAGTCAACTTACATGAAGTCATGCACTTCTGTCTTCAAACATAAGATTCATGAGATGATCGGGTGTACAGTTAACACAGATGCGTGTCTTTTCATAGTGATTGAAAACGAAAATTATCGCCGTATTATCGCATTTGTCTATCAACAGTACCTGCCTGAGTAACATCATAAGCTATGCTGTTAGCATTGCCAGCTAACTGTGCAGCGAATATTCTTTTTCAAGCTCATTCAAGAAACAAACAAGCGTGTTTATTATTGCACGGACTGACAGAAAGGCTCAAGTTGAATGTCTACCTTATCAGATCTCGGAAGTCCAGAAATGACAGCACCAGCAGTAAGGGATCAGACGGTAAGTTATCCAGGCTGAGCGCGATGGACGTTGCCATCTTTTTAGCGACTGCAGAACCGAAGCCCCGCCCCTTCACTGCGATGACAAGAGGGCGTGTCCGCACGCTGCTCTGTTATCAAATATAGCGCACATGTCGCCACCATAGACTGGAAAAAAAACATGGACGCAGTGTCCGTGACGTCACTCGTAGGGTTCAGAGGAGCATTTGTGAAGAGAGCCTAAAGTGGGCGGAGCCGACCGTCGGCCTCTTGGCAGCGCGTCACCGCGCGTCACTCCCGGATATTCGAAAATGGGCAAAAAGGCGGGGCGTGGGTGAAGCTGAGGCGCGTAAGCCAAAAGATAAGTCAGACAGGAAGAAAATGGAACCTTGAGGGTGTTTTGGGAACAACAGGAGAAGGGGTTAAAGATGCACAGGATGCTGTTGTGGAACATCTGAAGGATACAGGGGTATATTATAGGATTTAGATAGTAGAGCTATAATATATATATTTATTTATTTATTTTTTTTGTGATAATGTAAAGTGCATTCATTGAGATATAATCCATGCTGCATACTCCGATACAGTAGGTGGCGGTATGCACCTGATAAGTTATGGTTGAAATCCGCCATAAAACTAACAAGAAGAAGAAGAAGCTGAGGCACCACGCCCGTCTTTCTCCAAAACCAAATAATTCTAAAGTACGAAACATACATTTGTGTTCAGTAGTGTCAAAAGCTTTAAAAAAGTCTAGAAATGAAATGAAACCATCTTCAATTAAATAATTATAATCCAGTAAATCAAGCACAAGTCGTATATTATTATGAATTGAGCGGCCTTTCAAAAAACCTGACTGTGTCTCTGAAATAATCTGTGAAACTCCGGTTTTTAATCTGTTAGCATAAATATGAGTTAAAATCTTATAATCATTATTAAGCAGGGTTATGGGCCTAAGATTTATTTCAAAAACACAAATTATCCAGTGACCACAAGTATCCCTAATAGTGGTTAAAATCTTCCCAGGAAAATTATTTAAAAGTACGGCAACACCTGCGGACCTATTAGAACCATGAGAAAAAAGTATTTTATCTCCCCATTGGTTTGACCAGAATTTTTCATCCAAGTCAACAGAATGAGTTTCTTGGAGAAGAAAACATTGCGCTTTTTCATTTTTACAAAAAAGAAAAATAGATTTCCTTTTAACAGAATCTCTTAGACCCCTAGTGTTGAGTGAAACATAAGAGAACATCTGGTTATAATAAAAAATATAGAAATAAGATAAATAAGCAAAGGAAGAAATAAAATAAGTAAATTAGTTTTTCGGAATTAAACACTCCTGCAAGGCCCCTATCAATCATTATTAAATACCAACAAGTTAACTGTAAAATAAACACTTTTCCTTAAATTAAAAGTCAAAAATGAATAGCCTTTGTTAACTTGGAACTCACAACAGACCCAAGTAAATGTTTAGAGATTCTTCTGAGTTCACATCCTCACTGCCTTTTAGCATCAACACCAGGAAGGTTTTAGGTTTTGAAATTGAGTGAAATCATTTGTCTCCAGATGATAAAATCTAGCAGTTTGGGTGGGCCCATGATCTTCCATCTAGAACCAATGTGACATCTAGATTAGATATCACAAACCTAGCACAAACTATAACAAGCGGTTCATAATGTGTTATGTATAATTAATTATTTGGACATTCAACTCCTCTTCCTTTTGTATTCACAGGTTGATGAAAATGTGGTAATGGCCAGTTTCAAAAAGGATGTAATGCAATGTCTGTCCAACGTTGGCGGATGAAATCAATTTAATGTTGGTTTCTGAAGTCAACCCGATTTTAATTTTCAACCAAAATGCAATGTTTGTCCACCGTTGGATGTTGACGAAAATCGGGTTGACATTAGAACTTAATGTCAGATTGACGTCAACCTCTAAAGTTGGACAGATGTTGAATTTTTCATTTTCAACCAAAATGCAACATCTGTCCAATGTTGGAGATTGAAATCAATTAAACGTTGGGTTCTGACGTCAACCCAATTTTCATTTTCAACCAAAATGCAACGTCTGTCCAACGTTGGAGATTGACGTCAATTTGACGTTGGGTTCTGACGACAATCTGACGTTGGGTTCTGACGTCAATTTGACGTTGGGTTTTGATGGCAATCTGACTTTGGGTTCTGATGTCAACCCGATTTTCATTTTCAACCAAAATTCAGCGTCGG
Organism: Sinocyclocheilus grahami; assembly: GCF_001515645.1. Lineage (NCBI taxonomy): Eukaryota > Metazoa > Chordata > Actinopteri > Cypriniformes > Cyprinidae > Sinocyclocheilus > Sinocyclocheilus grahami. Next base: position 775,926 of record NW_015505687.1, read on the forward strand.
TCCAATGTTGGAGATTGATGTCACTTTGATGATGGGTTCTGATGTCAACCCGATTTTCATTTTCAACCAAAATGCAATGTCTGTCCAACGTTGGAGATTGAAGTCAATTTGACGATGGGTTCTGACGTCAACCCGATTTTAATTTTCACCCAAAATGCAATGTCTGTCCAACGTTGGGGATTGACGTCAATTTGACGATGGTTTCCGACGTCAATCTGACGTTGGTTTCTGACGTCGGGTTTTGACGACAATCTGACGTTGGGTTCTGGCGTCAATCTGACGTTGGGTTTTGACGATAATCTGACGTTGGGTTCTGACGTTGGGTTCTGACGTCAATCTGACGTTGGGTTCTGACGTCAATCTGACGTTGGGTTTTGACGATAATCTGACGTTGGGTTCTGACGTTGGGTTCTGACGTCAATCTGACGTTGGGTTTTGACGATAATCTGACGTTGGGTTCTGACGTTGGGTTCTGACGTCAATCTGACGTTGGGTTTTGACGACAGTCTGACATTGGGTTTTGACGGCAATCTGACTTTGGGTTCTGATGT
>NW_015505687.1:790056-790550 GCF_001515645.1 Sinocyclocheilus grahami
ACGTCTGTCCAACGATGGGGATTGACGTCAACTTGACGATGGGCTCTGATATCAATCTTACGTTGGGTTCTGACATGAACCCGATTTTCATATTCAACCAAAATACAATGTCTGTCCAACGTTGGGGATTGACGTCAATTTGACGATGGGTTCTGATGTCAATCTGACATTGGGTTCTGACGTCAACCCGATTTTCATTTTCAACCAAAATACAACGTCTGTCCAACGATGGGGATTGACGTCAACTTGACGATGGGTTCTGATGTCAATCTGACATTGGGTTCTGACGTGAACTCGATTTTCATATTCAACCAAAATACAATGTCTGTCCAACATTGGGGATTGACGTCAATTTGACGATGGGTTCTGATGTCAATCTGACATTGGGTTCTGAAGTCAACCCGATTTTCATTTTCAACCAAAATACAACATCTGTCCAACGATGGGGATTGACGTCATCTTGACGATGGGTTCTGACGTCAATCTGACATTGG
>NW_015505687.1:798081-798669 GCF_001515645.1 Sinocyclocheilus grahami
AATCTGACGTTGGGTTTTGACGGCGTTCTGACGTTGGGTTTTGACGTCAGTCTGACGTTGGGTTCTGACGTCAATCTGACGTTGGGTTTTGATGACAATCTGATGTTGGGTTCTGACGTCAATCTGACGTTGGGTTCTGACGTCAATCTGACATTGGGTTTTGATGGCAATCTGACTTTGGGTTCTGATGTCAGCCCGATTTTAATTTTCAACCAAAATTCAACGTCGGTCCAATGTTGGAGATTGATGTCACTTTGACAATGGGTTCTGACGTCAACCCGATTTTCATTTTCAACCAAAATGCAACGTCTGTCCAACGTTGGAGATCGAAGTCAATTTGACGATGGGTTCTGACGTCAACCCGATTTTCATTTTCAACCAAAATGCAATGTCTGTCCAACGTTGGGGATTGACGTCAATTTGACGATGGTTTCCGACATCAATCTGAGGTTGGGTTCTGACGTCAATCTGACGTTGGGTTTTGACGACAATCTGACGTTGGGTTCTGACGATAATCTGACGTTGGGTTTAGACGTCAATCTAACGTTGGGTTCAGACGTCAATCTGACGTTGGGTTCTGACGACAAT
>NW_015505687.1:798679-799252 GCF_001515645.1 Sinocyclocheilus grahami
TCTGTCCAACGTTGGGGATTGACGTCAATTTGACGATGGGTTCTGTTGTCAATCTGACGTTGGGTTCTGATGTCAACCAGATTTTCATTTTCAACCAAAATACATGTCTGTCCAACGTTGGGGATTGAAGTCAATTTGACGATGGATTCTGATGTCAACCCGATTTTCATTTTCAACCAAAATGCAATGTCTGTCCAACGTTGGGGATTGACGTCAATTTGACGATGGTTTCCGACATCAATCTGAGGTTGGGTTCTGACGTCAATCTGACGTTGGGTTTTGACGACAATCTGACGTTGGGTTCTGACGATAATCTGACGTTGGGTTTAGACGTCAATCTAACGTTGGGTTCAGACGTCAATCTGACGTTGGGTTCTGTCAACCAAAATGCAATGTCTGTCCAACGTTGGGGATTGACGATCTGCAGGCTGCAGCCGGGTATTCTTGTGTATACTATACTACAGTGCAGAAACCCTACAAGAGGCCCTTCCAAGTGGATAACAGGCTATGCTTGTGAGGTATGTCTCAAATCTATCCATCTATTATATATATATATATATATATATATATATA
>NW_015505687.1:799575-802570 GCF_001515645.1 Sinocyclocheilus grahami
GCCTTGCCACAATTCTGTTTCTGAGCTCTTCAGGCAGTTCCTTTTGACCTCATGATTCTCATTTGCTCTGACATGCACTGTGAGCTGTAAGGTCTTATATAGACAGGTGTGTGGCTTTCCTAATCAAGTCCAATCAGTATAATCAAACACAGCTGGACTCAAATGAAGGTGTAGAACCATCTCAAGGATGATCAGAAGAAATGGACAGCACCTGAGTTAAATATATGAGTGTCACAGCACTGAATACACACTGAATACTTAGGACCATGTGATATTTCAGTTTTTCTTTTTTAATAAATCTGCAAAAATGTCAACAATTCTGTGTTTTTCTGTCAACGTGGGGTGCTGTGTGTACATTAATGAGGAAAAAAAATTAACTTAAATGATTTTAGCAAATGGCTGCAATATAACAAAGAGTGAAAAATTTAAGGGGGTCTGAATACTTTCCGTACCCACTGTATATACACACACGTTAATAAGAAATATTAAAGTTACATTTTCCTTTAATATTCTGTAATGAAGGAGATCCCAGTAATCTGACAGAAGTTGTGAAATGGCTCCATTACAACAGACATCTGCTCAGGGGGCCAGTGGAAGAGCCTCTTTTCCTTATAATAGAGGAAGAGGACAAGGAAAAGGCCCTCAATAATCTCCTGGAACAATCAGAAGCTTCCAGAGTGTCCTTCATATTTCATCTTGTGTTCAGGGGACTTATTTTTGCAGGATTGTCATAACAAACTGGGCCTAAGAGTGAATTGTTCATTTGATACATTTTAATTCGAATTTATGCAAGATTGTCATGACAAAATGTGCCCAAGAGTCAGTTGTTCATTTTGTAAATTTTCATGCAGGATTGGCATGACAAAATGGGCTAAATAGTGAATTGTTCATTTTATAAACTTCAATTTAATTATTGTGTACATTTTGATTGTTACTTTTAAAATTATGCTGCTCTTTGTTTGTGTGTGTGTGTGTGTGTGTGTGTGTGTGTGTTTTATTGAAATGTTTTAGTTTTAATATAAAAAAATGTATGATGCACGTGTTCTTGACTTTGGAGTAAACATTTATTTTGAATCAACCCGGCCCCAGAAGAGCATTTTTGAAGCCTAAAGTGGGCGGAGCCGACCGCCGTCATCTTGGCAGCACATCACTGCGTGTCACTGACATTTTATGTGTATAATGTGTATAAGTATCTTGGAGAAAAGCCCAGGAGAAACCAAGGCAGAACACAGTATCATCAGTTACAGCTCTTTGACTGTTTTAGATCGCTTAAATTAAGTTACGGTGCTCTGCATCTGTTTAGCCGTTGTTGTGCCGAATTCTGCGCCCCTGCCAGATTATGCATGATTAACCAGTATGATTGCCTAATCCCAACCCCACCCCTAATCCTAACCCCTCCCCCACACCTACTCCTACCCCTTGTCCAAGGCTTTGTCTATTTACCCACACTTGCAGTCTTGGCTACTTGAGAGCGCGCGCAACAGGAAGTAAGTGCGCAAGACTGTCCCAGTTCTTAAAATGCCAAAGTGCAGTGCCCTTAACGCACACTAAACCCACACTATCTCGAATACCGCTGCAGAGCGCTATTCGAGGCTTAGTGTATCCCATCATGCATCATGTTCTGGAAATAAATCATGAGACTTTTTGCCGAGATCTCGCGAGAGGTCACGGAAACCGTTCCAATGTAAGTTGAATATTAATAATTAGATATTACATATAATTTGGTAGAAAAACAGTGTTTTTACTTTTATTGGTGCAAAGGTGAGTTGTGGTGATATTTATTTTGTACAACATTTGCAACTGTTTTTTATCCCTTAATTAGAAGCACGACAAATTAAAATTATGTCATGTTATAGGGACGACTGAACAGACATTTAGAAGTTGATTTTAAAATGCAAAGTATTTCACATTAAAATTAAAATAAAGCTGTGTAAACACTTGCATTTTTACAACACTATAAGTGTGTCCCATCAGTTAATGAAAAGGTCGACACACACTCGTGGTCTTCACACCCACTTGAAGACTTTGGCCAAATACAGGAAATACGTCATTTAAGAAATCAAGTAGACAAGTGCAAAGACTGCAAGTGGGTATTTGGACAAAGCCGTGGTCTTCATCCACACTTGAACTCTTGGGCCAAATACAGGAAATACGTCATATAAGTAGTCAAGTGATCAAGTGCAAAGACTGCAAGTGTGGGTATTTGGACAAGGCACTAAACCTACCAATACTAGGGGGTGCATAATCTGGCAGGGTGCAAATTTCGGCACTACAACGGTCAGAAAAAAAATTTGTTATAGCCTAGCCAATGATCACTAGATTTTATACAGATGTTACTATAATGATTCTGTAAATCGTGATCAGCACCCAAATATTGTATATTATCTGGAAGCTACTGCCTTTTGCTACTGCCTTTTGCCTTGGCCTGACATCTCACTTTTTGCAGAAAGTGCAAAGGCAGAGTACCTACAATAACTTCAAAGTAGCGGTAAAAATCATTAAAAATATAAAAATAAAAATTATTTAAAGCCTTTTTTCTAAGTTTCACAGTCTAGTGAGTTTCACACTCAGGAGCAGAGCGGCAGTACACCTGTCACTCAAGTGGCCACGCCCTTAATTGTGAAGAATTTTAAGGCTTAATATATTTTAAACGGATGAGTTATTAAAAAATTCACCCCCCTCACAGTTGTCATGAAGGGCAAAATTACCTATATAGACCAAAAGCACTTTTTGTACCAGGCTGTAAATATTTTTTTCTGCTGTAAAAGTTGGGCATTTTAACGTGGGGAGACTATGGGACTGACTCCCGTTTGCAGCCAACCTCTAGCGGTCAGTCGATGAATTACAGTTTTAGTCACTTCCGTATTGGCTTTAAGCGAGAGACCGGGAGGTTGACACTTGGTCGCCACACTAACGATTAACCAAATTTAAAGGTTCTGTTTTCAATTTCTCCTAACGATCACGGCTCCTTACGTTTTTTTTTTTTTTGCGATAT